>NW_027479104.1:0-226284 GCF_051014685.1 Ptiloglossa arizonensis
TTTGCGGATTAGTCAATCCGTTCGCGAGATATGGCAGCTTGGAGGTATTAAACGCTTGAGAAACTCAACATTTTCGCAGTTCTGATGCTCGACAAGCATAACTAGAACGGTCTAGGGGAAAAGTACGCATACCGTTGTAATCGGGCGACTTTCTACTTTCAGATGCAACAGAAATTTTGCGGACTGGTCAATCCGTTCGCGAGATATGGCTGTTTGGAGGTCAGAAACGCTTGAGAAACTCAAAATTTTCGCAGTTCTGATGCTCGAAACGAATGACTAGAACGGTCTAGGGGAAAGGTCGCATACCGTTGTAATCGGTCGAGTTTCTACTTTCAGATGCAACAGAAATTTTGCGGATTGGTCAATCCGTTCGCGAGATATGGCAGTTTGGAGGTAAGAAACGCTTGAGAAACTCAAAATTTTCGCAGTTCTGATGCTCGAAACGAATAACTAGAACGGACTAGGGGAAAAGTATGCATACCGTTGTAAACGGGCGAGTTTCTACGTTCAGATGCAACAGAAATTTTGCGGATTGGTCAATCCGTTCGCGAGATATGGCAGTTTGGAGGACAGAAACGCTTGAGAAACTCAAAATTTTCGCAGTTCTGATGCTCGAAACGAATAACTAGAACGGTCTAGGGGAAAAGTACGCATACCGTTGTAATCGGGCGAGTTTCTACTTTCAGATGCAACAGAAATTTTGCGGATTAGTCAATCCGTTCGCGAGATATGGCAGTTTGGAGGTAAGAAACGCTTGAGAAACTCAAAATTTTCGCAGTTCTGATGCTCGAAACGAATAACTAGAACGGCCTAGGGGAAAGGTCGCATACCTTTGTCATCGGGCGAGTTTCTACTTTCAGATGCAACAGAAATTTTGCGGATTGGTCAATCCGTTCGCGAGATATGGCAGTTTGGAGGTAAAAAACGCTTGAGAAACTCAAAATTTTCGCAGTTCTGATGCTCGAAACGAATAACTAGAACGGACTAGCGGAAAAGTACGCATACCGTTGTAATCGGGCGAGTTTCTACGATCAGATGCAACAGAAATTTTGCGGATTGGTCAATCCGTTCGCGAGATATGGCAGTTTGGAGGTCAGAAACGCTTGAGAAACTCAAAATTTTCGCAGTTCTGAAGCTCGAAACGAATAACTAGAACGGACTAGCGGAAAAGTACGCATACCGTTGTAATCGGGCGAGTTTCTACGTTCAGATGCAACAGAAATTTTGCGGATTGGTCAATCCGTTCGCGAGATATGGCAGTTTGGATGTATGAAACGCTTGAGAAACTCAACATTTTCGCAGTTCTGATTCTCGACAAGCATAACTAGAACGGTCTAGGGGAAAAGTACGCATACCGTTGTAATCGGGCGACTTTCTACTTTCAGATGCAACAGAAATTTTGCGGATTGGTCAATCCGTTCGCGAGATATGGCAGTTTGGAGGTAAGAAGCGGTTGAGAAACTCAAAATTTTCGCAGTTCTGATGCTCGAAACGAATAACTAGAACGGCCTAGGGGAAAAGTACGCATACCGTTGTAATCGGGCGAGTTTCTACTTTCAGATCCAACAGAAATTTTGCGGATTGGTCAATCCGTTCGCGAGATATGGCAGTTTGGAGGTAAGAAACGCTTGAGAAACTCAAAATTTTCGCAGTTCTGATGCTCGAAACGAATAACTAGAACGGCCTAGGGGAAAAGTACGCATACCGTTGTAATCGGGCGAGTTTCTACTTTCAGATGCAACAGAAATTTTGCGGATTGGTCAATCCGTTCGCGAGATATGGCAGTTTGTAGGTAAGAAACGCTTGAGAAACTCAACATTTTCGCAGTTCTGATGCTCGAAACGAATAACTAGAACGGCCTAGGGGAAAGGTCGCATACCGTTGTAATCGGGCGAGTTTCTACTTTCAGATGCAACAGAAATTTTGCGGATTGGTCAATCCGTTCGCGAGATATGGCAGTTTGGAGGTAAGAAACGCTTGAGAAACTCAAAATTTTCGCAGTTCTGATGCTCGAAACGAATAACTAGAACGGACTAGGGGAAAAGTACGCATACCGTTGTAATCGGGCGAGTTTCTACGTTCAGATGCAACAGAAATTTTGCGGATTGGTCAATCCGTTCGCGAGATATGGCAGTTTGCAGGTAAGAAACGCTTGAAAAACTCAAAGTTTTCGCAGTTCTGATGCTCGAAACGAATAACTAGAACGGACTAGCGGAAAAGTACGCATACCGTTGTAATCGGGCGAGTTTCTACGTTCAGATGCAACAGAAATTTTGCGGATTGGTCAATCCGTTCGCGAGATATGGCAGTTTGTAGGTAAGAAACGCTTGAGAAACTCAACATTTTCGCAGTTCTGATGCTCGAAACGAATAACTAGAACGGACTAGCGGAAAAGTACGCATACCGTTGTAATCGGGCGAGTTTCTACGTTCAGATGCAACAGAAATTTTGCGGATTAGTCAATCCGTTCGCGAGATATGGCAGCTTGGAGGTATTAAACGCTTGAGAAACTCAACATTTTCGCAGTTCTGATGCTCGACAAGCATAACTAGAACGGTCTAGGGGAAAAGTACGCATACCGTTGTAATCGGGCGACTTTCTACTTCCAGATGCAACAGAAATTTTGCGGATTGGTCAATCCGTTCGCGAGATATGGCAGTTTGGAGGTCAGAAACGCTTGAGAAACTCAAAATTCTCGCAGTTCTGATGCTCGAAACGAATAACTAGAACGGACTAGGGGAAAAGTACGCATACCGTTGTAATCGGGCGAGTTTCTACGTTCGGATGCAACAGAAATTTTGCGGATTGGTCAATCCGTTCGCGAGATATGGCAGTTTGGAGGTAAGAAACGCTTGAGAAACTCAACATTTTCGCAGTTCTGATGCTCGAAACGAATAACTAGAACGGCCTAGGGGAAAAGTACGCATACCGTTGTAATCGGGCGAGTTTCTACGTTCGGATGCAACAGAAATTTTGCGGATTGGTCAATCCGTCCGCGAGATATGGCAGTTTGGAGGTAAGAAACGGTTGAGAAACTCAAAATTTTCACAGTTCTGATGCTCGAAACGAATAACCAGAACGGCCTAGGGGAAAAGTACGCATACCGTTGTAATCGGGCGAGTTTCTACGTTCAGATGCAACAGAAATTTGGCGGATTGGTCAATCCGTTCGCGAGATATGGCAGTTTGGAGGTAAGAAACGCTTGAGAAACTCAACATTTTCGCAGTTCTGATGCTCGAAACGAATAACTAGAACGGCCTAGGGGAAAAGTACGCATACCGTTGTAATCGGGCGAGTTTCTACGTTCGGATGCAACAGAAATTTTGCGGATTGGTCAATCAGTTCGCGAGATATGGCAGTTTGGAGGTCAGAAACGCTTGAGAAACTCAAAATTTTCGCAGTTCTGATGCTCGAAACGAATAACTAGAACGGCCTAGGGGAAAAGTACGCATACCGTTGTAATCGGGCGAGTTTCTACTTTCAGATGCAACAGAAATTTTGCGGATTGGTCAATCCGTTCGCGAGATATGGCAGTTTGTAGGTAAGAAACGCTTGAGAAACTCAAAATTTTCGCAGTTCTGATGCTCGAAACGAATAACTAGAACGGACTAGCGGAAAAGTACGCATACCGTTGTAATCGGGCGAGTTTCTACGTTCAGATGCAACAGAAATTTTGCGGATTGGTCAATCCGTTCGCGAGATATGGCAGTTTGTAGGTAAGAAACGCTTGAGAAACTCAACATTTTCGCAGTTCTGATGCTCGAAACGAATAACTAGAACGGACTAGCGGAAAAGTACGCATACCGTTGTAATCGGGCGAGTTTCTACGTTCAGATGCAACAGAAATTTGGCGGATTGGTCAATCCGTTCGCGAGATATGGCAGTTTGAAGGTAAGAAACGGTTGAGAAATTCAAAATTATCACAGTTCTGATGCTCGAAACGAGTAACCAGAACGGCCTAGGGGAAAAGTACGCATACCGTTGTAATCGGGCGAGTTTCTACGTTCGGATGCAACAGAAATTTTGCGGATTGGTCAATCCGTTCGCGTGATATGGCAGTTTGGAGGTCAGAAACGCTTGAGAAACTCAAAATTTTCGCAGTTCTGATGCTCGACAAGCATAACTAGAACGGTCTAGGGGAAAAGTACGCATACCGTTGTAATCGGGCGAGTTTCTACTTTCAGATGCAACAGAAATTTTGCGGATTGGTCAATCCGTTCGCGAGGTATGGCAGTTTGTAGGTAAGAAACGCTTGAGAAACTCAAAATTTTCGCAGTTCTGATGCTCGAAACGAATAACTAGAACGGCCTAGGGGAAAAGTACGCATACCGTTGTAATCGGCCGAGTTTCTACGTTCAGATGCAACAGAAATTTTGCGGATTAGTCAATCCGTTCGCGAGATATGGCAGCTTGGAGGTATTAAACGCTTGAGAAACTCAACATTTTCGCAGTTCTGATGCTCGACAAGCATAACTAGAACGGTCTAGGGGAAAAGTACGCATACCGTTGTAATCGGGCGACTTTCTACTTTCAGATGCAACAGAAATTTTGCGGACTGGTCAATCCGTTCGCGAGATATGGCTGTTTGGAGGTCAGAAACGCTTGAGAAACTCAAAATTTTCGCAGTTCTGATGCTCGAAACGAATGACTAGAACGGTCTAGGGGAAAGGTCGCATACCGTTGTAATCGGTCGAGTTTCTACTTTCAGATGCAACAGAAATTTTGCGGATTGGTCAATCCGTTCGCGAGATATGGCAGTTTGGAGGTAAGAAACGCTTGAGAAACTCAAAATTTTCGCAGTTCTGATGCTCGAAACGAATAACTAGAACGGCCTAGGGGAAAAGTACGCATACCGTTGTAATCGGGCGAGTTTCTACTTTCAGATGCAACAGAAATTTTGCGGATTAGTCAATCCGTTCGCGAGATATGGCAGTTTGGAGGTATGAAACGCTTGAGAAACTCAAAATTTTCGCAGTTCTGATGCTCGACAAGCATAACTAGAACGGTCTAGGGGAAAAGTACGCATACCGTTGTAATCGGGCGACTTTCTACTTTCAGATGCAACAGAAATTTTGCGGATTGGTCAATCCGTTCGCGAGATATGGCAGTTTGAAGGTAAGAAACGGTTGAGAAATTCAAAATTATCACAGTTCTGATGCTCGAAACGAGTAACCAGAACGGCCTAGGGGAAAAGTACGCATACCGTTGTAATCGGGCGAGTTTCTACTTTCAGATGCAACAGAAATTTTGCGGATTGGTCAATCCGTTCGCGAGATATGGCAGTTTGGAGGTAAGAAACGCTTGAGAAACTCAAAATTTTCGCAGTTCTGATGCTCGACAAGCATAACTAGAACGGTCTAGGGGAAAAGTACGCATACCGTTGTAATCGGGCGAGTTTTTACTTTCAGACGCAACAGAAATTTTGCGGATTGGTCAATCCGTTCGCGAGATATGGCAGTTTGGAGGTAAGAAACGCTTGAGAAACTCAAAATTTTCGCAGTTCTGATGCTCGAAACGAATAACTAGAACGGACTAGGGGAAAAGTGCGCATACCGTTGTAATCGGGCGAGTTTCTACGTTCAGATGCAACAGAAATTTTGCGGATTGGTCAATCCGTTCGCGAGATATGGCAGTTTGGAGGTAAGAAACGCTTGAGAAACTCAAAATTTTCGCAGTTCTGATGCCCGACAAGCATAACTAGAACGGTCTAGGGGAAAAGTACGCATACCGTTGTAATCGGGCGAGTTTCTACTTTCAGATGCAACAGAAATTTTGCGGATTGGTCAATCCGTTCGGGAGATATGGCAGTTTGTAGGTAAGAAACGCTTGAGAATATCAACATTTTCGCAGTTCTGATGCTCGAAACGAATAACTAGAACGGCCTAGGGGAAAAGTACGCATACCGTTGTAATCGGACGAGTTTCTACTTTCAGATGCAACAGAAATTTTGCGGATTGGTCAATCCGTTCGCGAGATATGGCAGTTTGGAGGTAAGAAACGCTTAAGAATCACAAAATTATCACAGTTCTGATGCTCGAAACGAGTAACCAGAACGGCCTAGGGGAAAAGTACGCATACCGTTGTAATCGGGCGAGTTTCTACTTTCGGATGCAACAGAAATTTTGCGGATTGGTCAATCCGTTCGCGAGATATGGCAGTTTGGAGGTAAGCAACGCTTGAGAAACCCAAAATTTTCGCAGTTCTCATGCTCGAAGCGAATAACTACAACGGCCTAGGGGAAAAGTACGCATACCGTTGTAATCGGGCGAGTTTCTACTTTCAGATGCAACAGAAATTTTGCGGATTGGTCAATCCGTTCGCGAGATATGGCAGTTTGGAGGTAAGAAACGCTTGAGAAACTCAAAATTTTCGCAGTTCTGATGCTCGAAACGAATAACTAGAACGGTCTCGGGGAAAAGTACGCATACCGTTGTAATCGGGCGAGTTTCTACTTTCAGATGCAACAGAAATTTTGCGGATTGGTCAATCCGTTCGCGAGATATGGCAGTTTGGAGGTAAGAAACGCTTAAGAAACTCAAAATTATCACAGTTCTGTTGCTCGAAACGAGTAACCAGAACGGCCTAGGGGAAAAGTACGCATACCGTTGTAATCGGGCGAGTTTCTACTTTCGGATGCAACAGAAATTTTGCGGATTGGTCAATCCGTTCGCGAGATATGGCAGTTTGTAGGTAAGAAACGCTTGAGAAACTCAACATTTTCGCAGTTCTGATGCTCGAAACGAATAAATAGAACGGCCTAGGGGAAAAGTACGCATACCGTTGTAATCGGGCGAGTTTCTACTTTCAGATGCAACAGAAATTTTGCGGATTGGTCAATCCGTTCGCGAGATATGGCAGTTTGGAGGTAAGAAACGCTTGAGAAACTCAAAATTTTCGCAGTTCTGATGCTCGAAACGAATAACTAGAACGGTCTCGGGGAAAAGTACGCATACCGTTGTAATCGGGCGAGTTTCTACTTTCGGATGCAACAGAAATTTTGCGGATTGGTCAATCCGTTCGCGAGATATGGCAGTTTGGAGGTAAGCAACGCTTGAGAAACCCAAAATTTTCGCAGTTCTCATGCTCGAAGCGAATAACTACAACGGCCTAGGGGAAAAGTACGCATACCGTTGTAATCGGGCGAGTTTCTACTTTCAGATGCAACAGAAATTTTGCGGATTGGTCAATCCGTTCGCGAGATATGGCAGTTTGGAGGTAAGAAACGCTTGAGAAACTCAAAATTTTCGCAGTTCTGATGCTCGAAACGAATAACTAGAACGGTCTCGGGGAAAAGTACGCATACCGTTGTAATCGGGCGAGTTTCTACTTTCAGATGCAACAGACATTTTGCGGATTGGTCAATCCGTTCGGGAGATATGGCAGTTTGTAGGTAAGAAACGCTTGAGAATATCAACATTTTCGCAGTTCTGATGCTCGAAACGAATAACTAGAACGGCCTAGGGGAAAAGTACGCATACCGTTGTAATCGGACGAGTTTCTACTTTCAGATGCAACAGAAATTTTGCGGATTGGTCAATCCGTTCGCGAGATATGGCAGTTTGGAGGTAAGAAACGCTTAAGAAACTCAAAATTATCACAGTTCTGATGCTCGAAACGAGTAACCAGAACGGCCTAGGGGAAAAGTACGCATACCGTTGTAATCGGGCGAGTTTCTACTTTCGGATGCAACAGAAATTTTGCGGATTGGTCAATCCGTTCGCGAGATATGGCAGTTTGTAGGTAAGAAACGCTTGAGAAACTCAACATTTTCGCAGTTCTGATGCTCGAAACGAATAAATAGAACGGCCTAGGGGAAAAGTACGCATACCGTTGTAATCGGGCGAGTTTCTACTTTCAGATGCAACAGAAATTTTGCGGATTGGTCAATCCGTTCGCGAGATATGGCAGTTTGGAGGTAAGAAACGCTTGAGAAACTCAAAATTTTCGCAGTTCTGATGCTCGAAACGAATAACTAGAACGGTCTCGGGGAAAAGTACGCATACCGTTGTAATCGGGCGAGTTTCTACTTTCAGATGCAACAGAAATTTTGCGGATTGGTCAATCCGTCCGCGAGATATGGCAGTTTGGAGGTAAGAAACGGTTGAGAAACTCAAAATTTTCACAGTTCTGATGCTCGAAACGAATAACCAGAACGGCCTAGGGGAAAAGTACGCATACCGTTGTAATCGGGCGAGTTTCTAGGTTCAGATGCAACAGAAATTTTGCGGATTGGTCAATCCGTTCGCGAGATATGGCAGTTTGGAGGTAAGAAACGCTTGAGAAACTCAACATTTTCGCAGTTCTGATGCTCGAAACGAATAACTAGAACGGCCTAGGGGAAAGGTCGCATACCGTTGTAATCGGGCGAGTTTCTACTTTCAGATGCAACAGAAATTTTGCGGATTGGTCAATCCGTCCGCGAGATATGGCAGTTTGGAGGTAAGAAACGGTTGAGAAACTCAAAATTTTCACAGTTCTGATGCTCGAAACGAATAACCAGAACGGCCTAGGGGAAAAGTACGCATACCGTTGTAATCGGGCGAGATTCTACGTTCAGACGCAACAGAAATTTTGCGGATTGGTCAATCCGTTCGCGAGATATGGCAGTTTGTAGGTAAGAAACGCTTGAGAAACTCAAAATTTTCGCAGTTCTGATGCTCGAAACGAATAACTAGAACGGCCTAGGGGAAAAGTACGCATACCATTGTAATCGGGCGAGTTTCTACTTTCAGATGCAACAGAAATTTTGCGGATTAGTCAATCCGTTCGCGAGATATGGCAGTTTGGAGGTAAGAAACGCTTGAGAAACTCAAAATATTCGCAGTTCTAATGCTCGAAATGAATAACTAGAACGGCCTAGGGGAAAAGTACGCATACCGTTGTAATCGGGCGACTTTCTACTTTCAGATGCAACAGAAATTTTGCGGATTGGTCAATCCGTTCGCGAGATATGGCAGTTTGGAGGTAAGAAACGCTTGAGAAACTCAAAATTTTCGCAGTTCTGATGCTCGAAACGAATAACTAGAACGGCCTAGGGGAAAAGTACGAATACCATTGTAATCGGGTGAGTTTCTACTTTTAGACGCAACAGAAATTTTGTGGATTAGTCAATCCGTTCGCGAGATATGGCAGTTTTGAGGTAAGAAACGCTTGAGAAACTCAAAATTTTCGCAGTTCTGATGCTCGACAAGCATAACTAGAACGGTCTAGGGGAAAAGTACGCATACCGTTGTAATCGGGCGAGTTTCTACTTTCAGATGCAACAGAAATTTTGCGGATTGGTCAATCCGTTCGGGAGATATGGCAGTTTGTAGGTAAGAAACGCTTGAGAATATCAACATTTTCGCAGTTCTGATGCTCGAAACGAATAACTAGAACGGCCTAGGGGAAAAGTACGCATACCGTTGTAATCGGACGAGTTTCTACTTTCAGATGCAACAGAAATTTTGCGGATTGGTCAATCCGTTCGCGAGATATGGCAGTTTGGAGGTAAGAAACGCTTAAGAAACTCAAAATTATCACAGTTCTGATGCTCGAAACGAGTAACCAGAACGGCCTAGGGGAAAAGTACGCATACCGTTGTAATCGGGCGAGTTTCTACTTTCGGATGCAACAGAAATTTTGCGGATTGGTCAATCCGTTCGCGAGATATGGCAGTTTGGAGGTAAGCAACGCTTGAGAAACCCAAAATTTTCGCAGTTCTCATGCTCGAAGCGAATAACTACAACGGCCTAGGGGAAAAGTACGCATACCGTTGTAATCGGGCGAGTTTCTACTTTCAGATGCAACAGAAATTTTGCGGATTGGTCAATCCGTTCGCGAGATATGGCAGTTTGGAGGTAAGAAACGCTTGAGAAACTCAAAATTTTCGCAGTTCTGATGCTCGAAACGAATAACTAGAACGGTCTCGGGGAAAAGTACGCATACCGTTGTAATCGGGCGAGTTTCTACTTTCAGATGCAACAGAAATTTTGCGGATTGGTCAATCCGTTCGGGAGATATGGCAGTTTGTAGGTAAGAAACGCTTGAGAATATCAACATTTTCGCAGTTCTGATGCTCGAAACGAATAACTAGAACGGCCTAGGGGAAAAGTACGCATACCGTTGTAATCGGACGAGTTTCTACTTTCAGATGCAACAGAAATTTTGCGGATTGGTCAATCCGTTCGCGAGATATGGCAGTTTGGAGGTAAGAAACGCTTCAGAAACTCAAAATTATCACAGTTCTGATGCTCGAAACGAGTAACCAGAACGGCCTAGGGGAAAAGTACGCATACCGTTGTAATCGGGCGAGTTTCTACTTTCGGATGCAACAGAAATTTTGCGGATTGGTCAATCCGTTCGCGAGATATGGCAGTTTGTAGGTAAGAAACGCTTGAGAAACTCAACATTTTCGCAGTTCTGATGCTCGAAACGAATAAATAGAACGGCCTAGGGGAAAAGTACGCACACCGTTGTAATCGGGCGAGTTTCTACTTTCAGATGCAACAGAAATTTTGCGGATTGGTCAATCCGTTCGCGAGATATGGCAGTTTGGAGGTAAGAAACGCTTGAGAAACTCAAAATTTTCGCAGTTCTGATGCTCGAAACGAATAACTAGAACGGTCTCGGGGAAAAGTACGCATACCGTTGTAATCGGGCGAGTTTCTACTTTCGGATGCAACAGAAATTTTGCGGATTGGTCAATCCGTTCGCGAGATATGGCAGTTTGGAGGTAAGCAACGCTTGAGAAACCCAAAATTTTCGCAGTTCTCATGCTCGAAGCGAATAACTACAACGGCCTAGGGGAAAAGTACGCATACCGTTGTAATCGGGCGAGTTTCTACTTTCAGATGCAACAGAAATTTTGCGGATTGGTCAATCCGTTCGCGAGATATGGCAGTTTGGAGGTAAGAAACGCTTGAGAAACTCAAAATTTTCGCAGTTCTGATGCTCGAAACGAATAACTAGAACGGTCTCGGGGAAAAGTACGCATACCGTTGTAATCGGGCGAGTTTCTACTTTCAGATGCAACAGAAATTTTGCGGATTGGTCAATCCGTTCGGGAGATATGGCAGTTTGTAGGTAAGAAACGCTTGAGAATATCAACATTTTCGCAGTTCTGATGCTCGAAACGAATAACTAGAACGGCCTAGGGGAAAAGTACGCATACCGTTGTAATCGGACGAGTTTCTACTTTCAGATGCAACAGAAATTTTGCGGATTGGTCAATCCGTTCGCGAGATATGGCAGTTTGGAGGTAAGAAACGCTTAAGAAACTCAAAATTTTCACAGTTCTGATGCTCGAAACGAATAACCAGAACGGCCTAGGGGAAAAGTACGCATACGGTTGTAATCGGGCGAGTTTCTAGGTTCAGATGCAACAGAAATTTTGCGGATTGGTCAATCCGTTCGCGAGATATGGCAGTTTGGAGGTAAGAAACGCTTGAGAAACTCAACATTTTCGCAGTTCTGATGCTCGAAACGAATAACTAGAACGGCCTAGGGGAAAGGTCGCATACCGTTGTAATCGGGCGAGTTTCTACTTTCAGATGCAACAGAAATTTTGCGGATTGGTCAATCCGTCCGCGAGATATGGCAGTTTGGAGGTAAGAAACGGTTGAGAAACTCAAAATTTTCACAGTTCTGATGCTCGAAACGAATAACCAGAACGGCCTAGGGGAAAAGTACGCATACCGTTGTAATCGGGCGAGTTTCTACGTTCAGATGCAACAGAAATTTTGCGGATTTGTCAATCCGTTCGCGAGATATGGCAGTTTGGAGGTAAGAAACGCTTGAGAAACTCAAAATTTTCGCAGTTCTGATGCTCGAAACGAATAACTAGAACGGCCTAGGGGAAAAGTACGCATACCGTTGTAATCGGGCGAGTTTCTACTTTCAGATGCAACAGAAATTTTGCGGATTAGTCTATCCGTTCGCGAGAAATGGCAGTTTGTAGGTATGAAACGCTTGAGAAACTCAAAATTTTCGCAGTTCTGATGCTCGACAAGCATAACTAGAACGGTCTAGGGGAAAAGTACGCATACCGTTGTAATCGGGCGACTTTCTACTTTCAGATGCAACAGAAATTTTGCGGATTGGTCAATCCGTCCGCGAGATATGGCAGTTTGGAGGTAAGAAACGGTTGAGAAACTCAAAATTTTCACAGTTCTGATGCTCGAAACGAATAACCAGAACGGCCTAGGGGAAAAGTACGCATACGGTTGTAATCGGGCGAGTTTCTAGGTTCAGATGCAACAGAAATTTTGCGGATTGGTCAATCCGTTCGCGAGATATGGCAGTTTGGAGGTAAGAAACGCTTGAGAAACTCAACATTTTCGCAGTTCTGATGCTCGAAGCGAATAACTACAACGGCCTAGGGGAAAAGTACGCATACCGTTGTAATCGGGCGAGTTTCTACTTTCAGATGCAACAGAAATTTTGCGGATTTGTCAATCCGTTCGCGAGATATGGCAGTTTGGAGGTAAGAAACGCTTGAGAAACTCAAAATTTTCGCAGTTCTGATGCTCGAAACGAATAACTAGAACGGCCTAGGGGAAAAGTACGCATACCGTTGTAATCGGGCGAGTTTCTACTTTCAGATGCAACAGAAATTTTGCGGATTAGTCAATCCGTTCGCGAGAAATGGCAGTTTGTAGGTATGAAACGCTTGAGAAACTCAAAATTTTCGCAGTTCTGATGCTCGACAAGCATAACTAGAACGGTCTAGGGGAAAAGTACGCATACCGTTGTAATCGGGCGACTTTCTACTTTCAGATGCAACAGAAATTTTGCGGATTGGTCAATCCGTTCGCGAGATATGGCAGTTTGTAGGTAAGAAACGCTTGAGAAACTCAACATTTTCGCAGTTCTGATGCTCGAAACGAATAACTAGAACGGCCTAGGGGAAAAGTACGCATACCGTTGTAATCGGACGAGTTTCTACTTTCAGATGCAACAGACATTTTGCGGATTGGTCAATCCGATCGGGAGATATGGCAGTTTGTAGGTAAGAAACGCTTGAGAATATCAACATTTTCGCAGTTCTGATGCTCGAAACGAATAACTAGAACGGCCTAGGGGAAAAGTACGCATACCGTTGTAATCGGGCGAGTTTCTACGTTCAGACGCAACAGAAATTTTGCGGATTGGTCAATCCGTTCGCGAGATATGGCAGTTTGTAGGTAAGAAACGCTTGAGAAACTCAAAATTTTCGCAGTTCTGATGCTCGAAACGAATAACTAGAACGGCCTAGGGGAAAAGTACGCATACCATTGTAATCGGGCGAGTTTCTACTTTCAGATGCAACAGAAATTTTGCGGATTAGTCAATCCGTTCGCGAGATATGGCAGTTTGGAGGTAAGAAACGCTTGAGAAACTCAAAATATTCGCAGTTCTAATGCTCGAAATGAATAACTAGAACGGCCTAGGGGAAAAGTACGCATACCGTTGTAATCGGGCGACTTTCTACTTTCAGATGCAACAGAAATTTTGCGGATTGGTCAATCCGTTCGCGAGATATGGCAGTTTGGAGGTAAGAAACGCTTGAGAAACTCAAAATTTTCGCAGTTCTGATGCTCGAAACGAATAACTAGAACGGCCTAGGGGAAAAGTACGAATACCATTGTAATCGGGTGAGTTTCTACTTTTAGATGCAACAGAAATTTTGTGGATTAGTCAATCCGTTCGCGAGATATGGCAGTTTTGAGGTAAGAAACGCTTGAGAAACTCAAAATTTTCGCAGTTCTGATGCTCGACAAGCATAACTAGAACGGTCTAGGGGAAAAGTACGCATACCGTTGTAATCGGGCGAGTTTCTACTTTCAGATGCAACAGAAATTTTGCGGATTGGTCAATCCGTTCGGGAGATATGGCAGTTTGTAGGTAAGAAACGCTTGAGAATATCAACATTTTCGCAGTTCTGATGCTCGAAACGAATAACTAGAACGGCCTAGGGGAAAAGTACGCATACCGTTGTAATCGGACGAGTTTCTACTTTCAGATGCAACAGAAATTTTGCGGATTGGTCAATCCGTTCGCGAGATATGGCAGTTTGGAGGTAAGAAACGCTTAAGAAACTCAAAATTATCACAGTTCTGATGCTCGAAACGAGTAACCAGAACGGCCTAGGGGAAAAGTACGCATACCGTTGTAATCGGGCGAGTTTCTACTTTCGGATGCAACAGAAATTTTGCGGATTGGTCAATCCGTTCGCGAGATATGGCAGTTTGGAGGTAAGCAACGCTTGAGAAACCCAAAATTTTCGCAGTTCTCATGCTCGAAGCGAATAACTACAACGGCCTAGGGGAAAAGTACGCATACCGTTGTAATCGGGCGAGTTTCTACTTTCAGATGCAACAGAAATTTTGCGGATTGGTCAATCCGTTCGCGAGATATGGCAGTTTGGAGGTAAGAAACGCTTGAGAAACTCAAAATTTTCGCAGTTCTGATGCTCGAAACGAATAACTAGAACGGTCTCGGGGAAAAGTACGCATACCGTTGTAATCGGGCGAGTTTCTACTTTCAGATGCAACAGAAATTTTGCGGATTGGTCAATCCGTTCGGGAGATATGGCAGTTTGTAGGTAAGAAACGCTTGAGAATATCAACATTTTCGCAGTTCTGATGCTCGAAACGAATAACTAGAACGGCCTAGGGGAAAAGTACGCATACCGTTGTAATCGGACGAGTTTCTACTTTCAGATGCAACAGAAATTTTGCGGATTGGTCAATCCGTTCGCGAGATATGGCAGTTTGGAGGTAAGAAACGCTTCAGAAACTCAAAATTATCACAGTTCTGATGCTCGAAACGAGTAACCAGAACGGCCTAGGGGAAAAGTACGCATACCGTTGTAATCGGGCGAGTTTCTACTTTCGGATGCAACAGAAATTTTGCGGATTGGTCAATCCGTTCGCGAGATATGGCAGTTTGTAGGTAAGAAACGCTTGAGAAACTCAACATTTTCGCAGTTCTGATGCTCGAAACGAATAAATAGAACGGCCTAGGGGAAAAGTACGCATACCGTTGTAATCGGGCGAGTTTCTACTTTCAGATGCAACAGAAATTTTGCGGATTGGTCAATCCGTTCGCGAGATATGGCAGTTTGGAGGTAAGAAACGCTTGAGAAACTCAAAATTTTCGCAGTTCTGATGCTCGAAACGAATAACTAGAACGGTCTCGGGGAAAAGTACGCATACCGTTGTAATCGGGCGAGTTTCTACTTTCGGATGCAACAGAAATTTTGCGGATTGGTCAATCCGTTCGCGAGATATGGCAGTTTGGAGGTAAGCAACGCTTGAGAAACCCAAAATTTTCGCAGTTCTCATGCTCGAAGCGAATAACTACAACGGCCTAGGGGAAAAGTACGCATACCGTTGTAATCGGGCGAGTTTCTACTTTCAGATGCAACAGAAATTTTGCGGATTGGTCAATCCGTTCGCGAGATATGGCAGTTTGGAGGTAAGAAACGCTTGAGAAACTCAAAATTTTCGCAGTTCTGATGCTCGAAACGAATAACTAGAACGGTCTCGGGGAAAAGTACGCATACCGTTGTAATCGGGCGAGTTTCTACTTTCAGATGCAACAGAAATTTTGCGGATTGGTCAATCCGTTCGGGAGATATGGCAGTTTGTAGGTAAGAAACGCTTGAGAATATCAACATTTTCGCAGTTCTGATGCTCGAAACGAATAACTAGAACGGCCTAGGGGAAAAGTACGCATACCGTTGTAATCGGACGAGTTTCTACTTTCAGATGCAACAGAAATTTTGCGGATTGGTCAATCCGTTCGCGAGATATGGCAGTTTGGAGGTAAGAAACGCTTAAGAAACTCAAAATTTTCACAGTTCTGATGCTCGAAACGAATAACCAGAACGGCCTAGGGGAAAAGTACGCATACGGTTGTAATCGGGCGAGTTTCTAGGTTCAGATGCAACAGAAATTTTGCGGATTGGTCAATCCGTTCGCGAGATATGGCAGTTTGGAGGTAAGAAACGCTTGAGAAACTCAACATTTTCGCAGTTCTGATGCTCGAAACGAATAACTAGAACGGCCTAGGGGAAAGGTCGCATACCGTTGTAATCGGGCGAGTTTCTACTTTCAGATGCAACAGAAATTTTGCGGATTGGTCAATCCGTCCGCGAGATATGGCAGTTTGGAGGTAAGAAACGGTTGAGAAACTCAAAATTTTCACAGTTCTGATGCTCGAAACGAATAACCAGAACGGCCTAGGGGAAAAGTACGCATACCGTTGTAATCGGGCGAGTTTCTACGTTCAGATGCAACAGAAATTTTGCGGATTTGTCAATCCGTTCGCGAGATATGGCAGTTTGGAGGTAAGAAACGCTTGAGAAACTCAAAATTTTCGCAGTTCTGATGCTCGAAACGAATAACTAGAACGGCCTAGGGGAAAAGTACGCATACCGTTGTAATCGGGCGAGTTTCTACTTTCAGATGCAACAGAAATTTTGCGGATTAGTCTATCCGTTCGCGAGAAATGGCAGTTTGTAGGTATGAAACGCTTGAGAAACTCAAAATTTTCGCAGTTCTGATGCTCGACAAGCATAACTAGAACGGTCTAGGGGAAAAGTACGCATACCGTTGTAATCGGGCGACTTTCTACTTTCAGATGCAACAGAAATTTTGCGGATTGGTCAATCCGTCCGCGAGATATGGCAGTTTGGAGGTAAGAAACGGTTGAGAAACTCAAAATTTTCACAGTTCTGATGCTCGAAACGAATAACCAGAACGGCCTAGGGGAAAAGTACGCATACGGTTGTAATCGGGCGAGTTTCTAGGTTCAGATGCAACAGAAATTTTGCGGATTGGTCAATCCGTTCGCGAGATATGGCAGTTTGGAGGTAAGAAACGCTTGAGAAACTCAACATTTTCGCAGTTCTGATGCTCGAAGCGAATAACTACAACGGCCTAGGGGAAAAGTACGCATACCGTTGTAATCGGGCGAGTTTCTACTTTCAGATGCAACAGAAATTTTGCGGATTTGTCAATCCGTTCGCGAGATATGGCAGTTTGGAGGTAAGAAACGCTTGAGAAACTCAAAATTTTCGCAGTTCTGATGCTCGAAACGAATAACTAGAACGGCCTAGGGGAAAAGTACGCATACCGTTGTAATCGGGCGAGTTTCTACTTTCAGATGCAACAGAAATTTTGCGGATTAGTCAATCCGTTCGCGAGAAATGGCAGTTTGTAGGTATGAAACGCTTGAGAAACTCAAAATTTTCGCAGTTCTGATGGTCGACAAGCATAACTAGAACGGTCTAGGCGAAAAGTACGCATACCGTTGTAATCGGGCGACTTTCTACTTTCAGATGCAACAGAAATTTTGCGGATTGGTCAATCCGTTCGCGAGATATGGCAGTTTGTAGGTAAGAAACGCTTGAGAAACTCAACATTTTCGCAGTTCTGATGCTCGAAACGAATAACTAGAACGGACTAGGGGAAAAGTACAAATACCGTTGTAATCGGGCGAGTTTTTACGCTCAGATGCAACAGAAATTTTGCGGATTGGTCAATCCGTTCGCGAGATATGGCAGTTTGTAGGTAAGAAACGCTTGAGAAACTCAACATTTTCGCAGTTCTGATGCTCGAAACGAATAACTAGACCGGCCTAGGGGAAAGGTCGCATACCGTTGTAATCGGGCGAGTTTCTACTTTCAGATGCAACAGAAATTTTGCGGATTGGTCAATCCGTTCGCGAAATATGGCAGTTTGGAGGTAAGAAACGCTTGAGAAACTCAAAATTTTCGCAGTTCTGATGCTCGACAAGCATAACTAGAACGGTCTAGGGGAAAAGTACGCATACCGTTGTAATCGGGCGAGTTTCTACTTTCAGACGCAACAGAAATTTTGCGGATTGGTCAATCCGTTCGCGAGATATGGCAGTTTGTAGGTAAGAAACGCTTGAGAAACTCAACATTTTCGCAGTTCTGATGCTCGAAACGAATAACTAGAACGGCCTAGGGGAAAGGTCGCATACCGTTGTAATCGGGCGAGTTTCTACTTTCAGATGCAACAGAAATTTTGCGGATTGGTCAATCCGTTCGCTAGATATGGCAGTTTGGAGGTAAGAAACGCTTGAGAAACTAAAAATTTTCGCAGTTCTGATGCTCGAAACGAATAACTAGAACGGACTAGGGGAAAAGTACGCATACCGTTGTAATCGGGCGAGTTTCTACGTTCAGATGCAACAGAAATTTTGCGGATTGGTCAATCCGTTCGCGAGATATGGCAGTTTGGAGGTCAGAAACGCTTGAGAAACTCAAAATTTTCGCAGTTCTGATGCTCGACAAGCATAACTAGAACGGTCTAGGGGAAAAGTACGCATACCGTTGTAATCGGGCGAGTTTCTACTTTCAGATGCAACAGAAATTTTGCGGATTGGTCAATCCGTTCGCGAGATATGGCAGTTTGGAGGTAAGAAACGCTTGAGAAACTCAAAATTTTCGCAGTTCTGATGCTCGAAACGAATAACTAGAACGGCCTAGGGGAAAGGTCGCATACCGTTGTAATCGGGCGAGTTTCTACTTTCAGATGCAACAGAAATTTTGCGGATTGGTCAATCCGTTCGCGAGATATGGCAGTTTGGAGGTCAGAAACGCGTGAGAAACTCAAAATTATCACAGTTCTGATGCTCGAAACGAGTAACCAGAACGGCCTAGGGGAAAAGTACGCATACCGTTGTAATCGGACGAGTTTCTACTTTCAGATGCAACAGAAATTTTGCGGATTGGTCAATCCGTTCGCGAGATATGGCAGTTTGGAGGTAAGAAACGCTTAAGAAACTCAAAATTATCACAGTTCTGATGCTCGAAACGAGTAACCAGAACGGCCTAGGGGAAAAGTACGCATACCGTTGTAATCGGGCGAGTTTCTACTTTCGGATGCAACAGAAATTTTGCGGATTGGTCAATCCGTTCGCGAGATATGGCAGTTTGTAGGTAAGAAACGCTTGAGAAACTCAACATTTTCGCAGTTCTGATGCTCGAAACGAATAAATAGAACGGCCTAGGGGAAAAGTACGCATACCGTTGTAATCGGGCGAGTTTCTACTTTCAGATGCAACAGAAATTTTGCGGATTGGTCAATCCGTTCGCAAGATATGGCAGTTTGGAGGTAAGAAACGCTTGAGAAACTCAAAATTTTCGCAGTTCTGATGCTCGAAACGAATAACTAGAACGGTCTCGGGGAAAAGTACGCATACCGTTGTAATCGGGCGAGTTTCTACTTTCGGATGCAACAGAAATTTTGCGGATTGGTCAATCCGTTCGCGAGATATGGCAGTTTGGAGGTAAGCAACGCTTGAGAAACCCAAAATTTTCGCAGTTCTCATGCTCGAAGCGAATAACTACAACGGCCTAGGGGAAAAGTACGCATACCGTTGCAATCGGGCGAGTTTCTACTTTCAGATGCAACAGAAATTTTGCGGATTGGTCAATCCGTTCGCGAGATATGGCAGTTTGGAGGTAAGAAACGCTTGAGAAACTCAAAATTTTCGCAGTTCTGATGCTCGAAACGAATAACTAGAACGGTCTCGGGGAAAAGTACGCATACCGTTGTAATCGGGCGAGTTTCTACTTTCAGATGCAACAGAAATTTTGCGGATTGGTCAATCCGTTCGGGAGATATGGCAGTTTGTAGGTAAGAAACGCTTGAGAATATCAACATTTTCGCAGTTCTGATGCTCGAAACGAATAACTAGAACGGCCTAGGGGAAAAGTACGCATACCGTTGTAATCGGACGAGTTTCTACTTTCAGATGCAACAGAAATTTTGCGGATTGGTCAATCCGTTCGCGAGATATGGCAGTTTGGAGGTAAGAAACGCTTAAGAAACTCAAAATTTTCACAGTTCTGATGCTCGAAACGAATAACCAGAACGGCCTAGGGGAAAAGTACGCATACGGTTGTAATCGGGCGAGTTTCTAGGTTCAGATGCAACAGAAATTTTGCGGATTGGTCAATCCGTTCGCGAGATATGGCAGTTTGGAGGTAAGAAACGCTTGAGAAACTCAACATTTTCGCAGTTCTGATGCTCGAAACGAATAACTAGAACGGCCTAGGGGAAAGGTCGCATACCGTTGTAATCGGGCGAGTTTCTACTTTCAGATGCAACAGAAATTTTGCGGATTGGTCAATCCGTCCGCGAGATATGGCAGTTTGGAGGTAAGAAACGGTTGAGAAACTCAAAATTTTCACAGTTCTGATGCTCGAAACGAATAACCAGAACGGCCTAGGGGAAAAGTACGCATACCGTTGTAATCGGGCGAGTTTCTACGTTCAGATGCAACAGAAATTTTGCGGATTGGTCAATCCGTTCGCGAGATATGGCAGTTTGGAGGTAAGAAACGCTTAAGAAACTCAAAATTATCACAGTTCTGATGCTCGAAACGAGTAACCAGAACGGCCTAGGGGAAAAGTACGCATACCGTTGTAATCGGGCGAGTTTCTACTTTCAGATGCAACAGAAATTTTGCGGATTGGTCAATCCGTTCGCGAGATATGGCAGTTTGTAGGTAAGAAACGCTTGAGAAACTCAAAATTTTCGCAGTTCTGATGCTCGAAACGAATAACTAGAACGGACTAGGGGAAAAGTACGCATACCGTTGTAATCGGGCGACTTTCTACTTTCAGATGCAACAGAAATTTTGCGGATTGGTCAATCAGTTCGCGAGATATGGCAGTTTGGAGGTAAGAAACGTTTGAGAAACTCAAAATTTTCACAGTTCTGATGCTCGAAACGAATAACCAGAACGGCCTAGGGGAAAAGTACGCATACCGTTGTAATCGGGCGAGTTTCTACTTTCAGATGCAACAGAAATTTTGCGGATTGGTCAATCCGTTCGCAAGATATGGCAGTTTGGAGGTAAGAAACGCTTGAGAAACTCAAAATTTTCGCAGTTCTGATGCTCGAAACGAATAACTAGAACGGACTAGGGGAAAAGTACGCATACCGTTGTAATCGGGCGAGTTTCTACTTTCAGATGCAACAGAAATTTTGCGGATTGGTCAATCCGTTCGCGAGATATGGCAGTTTGGAGGTAAGAAACGCTTGAGAAACTCAAAATTTTCGCAGTTCTGATGCTCGAAACGAATAAATAGAACGGCCTAGGGGAAAAGAACGCATACCGTTGTAATCGGGCGAGTTTCAACTTTCAGATGCAACAGAAATTTTGCGGATTAGTCAATCCGTTCGCGAGATATGGCAGTTTGGAGGTATGAAACGCTTGAGAAACTCAAAATTTTCGCAGTTCTGATGCTCGACAAGCATAACTAGAACGGTCTAGGGGAAAAGTACGCATACCGTTGTAATCGGGCGACTTTTCTACTTTCAGATGCAACAGAAATTTGCGGATTGGTCAATCCGTTCGCGAGATATGGCAGTTTGGAGGTAAGAAACGGTTGAGAAACTCAAAATTATCACAGTTCTGATGCTCGAAACGAGTAACCAGAACGGCCTAGGGGAAAAGTACGCATACCGTTGTAATCGGGCGAGTTTCTACTTTCAGATGCAACAGAAATTTTGCGGATTGGTCAATCCGTTCGCGAGATATGGCAGTTTGGAGGTAAGCAACGCTTGAGAAACCCAAAATTTTCGCAGTTCTCATGCTCGAAGCGAATAACTACAACGGCCTAGGGTCGAAGTACGCATACCGTTGTAATCGGGCGAGTTCTACCTTTCAGATGCAACAGAAATTTTGCGATTGGTCAATCCGTTCGCGAGATATGGCAGTTTGGAGGTAAGATACGCTTGAAAAACTCAAAATATTCGCAGTTCTGATGCTCCGACAAGCATAACTAGAACGGTCTAGGGAAAAGTACGCATACCGTTGTAATCGGGCGACTTTCTACTTTCAGATGCAACAGAAATTTTGCGGATTGGTCAATCCGTTCGCGAGATATGTCAGTTTGGAGGTAAGAAACGCTTGAGAAACTCAAAAATTTTCGCAGTTCTCTATGCTCGAAACGAATAACTAGAACGGACTAGGGAAAAGTACGCATACCGTTGTAATCGGGCGAGTTTCTACCTTTCAGATGCAACAGAAATTTTGCGATTGGTCAATCCGTTCGCGAGATATGGCAGTTTGGAGGTAAGAAACGCTTGAGAAACTCAACATTTTCGCAGTTCTGATGCTCGAAACGAAAAACAGAACGGCCTAGGGGAAAAGTACGCATACCGTTGTAATCGGGCGAGTTTCTACTTTCAGATGCAACAGAAATTTTGCGGATTGGTCAATCCGTTCGCGAGATATGGCAGTTTGGAGGTAAGAAACGGTTGAGAAACTCAAAATTATGACAGTTCTGATGCTCGAAACGAGTAACCAGAACGGCCTAGGGGAAAAGTACGCATACCGTTGTAATCGGGCGAGTTTCTACTTTCAGATGCAACAGAAATTTTGCGGATTGGTCAATCCGTTCGCGAGATATGGCAGTTTGGAGGTAAGCAACGCTTGAGAAACCCAAAATTTTCGCAGTTCTCATGCTCGAAGCGAATAACTACAACGACCTAGGGGAGAAGTACGCATACCGTTGTAATCGGGCGAGTATCTACTTTCAGATGCAACAGAAATTTTGCGGATTGGTCAATCCGTTCGCGAGATATGGCAGTTTGGAGGTAAGAAACGCTTGAGAAACTCAAAATTTTCGCAGTTCTGATGCTCGACAAGCATAACTAGAACGGTCTAGGGGAAAAGTACGCATACCGTTGTAATCGGGCGACTTTCTACTTTCAGATGCAACAGAAATTTTGCGGATTGGTCAATCCGTTCGCGAGATATGGCAGTTTGTAGGTAAGAAACGCTTGAGAAACTCAACATTTTCGCAGTTCTGATGCTCGAAGCGAATAACTACAACGGCCTAGGGGAAAAGTACGCATACCGTTGTAATCGGGCGACTTTCTACTTTCAGATGCAACAGAAATTTTGCGGATTGGTCAATCCGTTCGCGAGATATGGCAGTTTGGAGGTAAGAAACGGTTGAGAAACTCAAAATTATGACAGTTCTGATGCTCGAAACGAGTAACCAGAACGGCCTAGGGGAAAAGTACGCATACGGTTGTAATCGGGCGAGTTTCTACTTTCAGATGCAACAGAAATTTTGCGGATTGGTCAATCCGTTCGCGAGATATGGCAGTTTGGAGGTAAGCAACGCTTGAGAAACCCAAAATTTTCGCAGTTCTCATGCTCGAAGCGACTAACTACAACGGCCTAGGGGAGAAGTACGCATACCGTTGTAATCGGGCGAGTATCTACTTTCAGATGCAACAGAAATTTTGCGGATTGGTCAATCCGTTCGCGAGATATGGCAGTTTGGAGGTAAGAAACGCTTGAGAAACTCAAAATTTTCGCAGTTCTGATGCTCGACAAGCATAACTAGAACGGTCTAGGGGAAAAGTACGCATACCGTTGTAATCGGGCGACTTTCTACTTTCAGATGCAACAGAAATTTTGCGGATTGGTCAATCCGTTCGCGAGATATGGCAGTTTGTAGATAAGAAACGCTTGAGAAACTCAACATTTTCGCAGTTCTGATGCTCGAAACGAATAAATAGAACGGCCTAGGGGAAAAGCACGCATACCGTTGTAATCGGGCGAGTTTCTACTTTCAGATGCAACAGAAATTTTGCGGATTGGTCAATCCGTTCGCGAGATATGGCAGTTTGGAGGTAAGAAACGCTTGAGAAACTCAACGTTTACGCAGTTCTGATGCTCGAAACGAATAACTAGAACGGCCTAGGGGAAAAGTACGCATACCGTTGTAATCGGGCGAGTTTCTACTTTCAGATGCAACAGAAATTTTGCGGATTGGTCAATC
This sequence comes from Ptiloglossa arizonensis, assembly GCF_051014685.1. NCBI lineage: Eukaryota > Metazoa > Arthropoda > Insecta > Hymenoptera > Colletidae > Ptiloglossa > Ptiloglossa arizonensis. The sequence continues at coordinate 23,807 of NW_027479104.1, forward strand.
CGTTCGCGAGATATGGCAGTTTGGAGGTAAGAAACGCTTGAGAAACTCAAAATTTTCGCAGTTCTGATGCTCGACACGCATAACTAGAACGGTCTAGGGGAAAAGTACGCATACCGTTGTAATCGGGCGAGTTTCTACTTTCACATGCAACAGAAATTTTGCGGATTGGTCAATCCGTTCGCGAGATATGGCAGTTTGGAGGTAAGCAACGCTTGAGAAACCCAAAATTTTCGCAGTTCTCATGCTCGAAGCGAATAACTACAACGGCCTAGGGGAAAAGTACGCATACCGTTGTAATCGGGCGAGTTTCTACTTTCAGATGCAACAGAAATTTTGCGGATTGGTCAATCCGTTCGCGAGATATGGCAGTTTGGAGGTAAGAAACGCTTGAGAAACTCAAAATTTTCGCAGTTCTGATGCTCGAAACGAATAACTAGAACGGACTAGGGGAAGAGTACGCATACCGTTGTAATCGGGCGAGTTTCTACGTTCAGATGCAACAGAAATTTTGCGGATTGGTCCATCCGTTCGCGAGATATGGCAGTTTGGATGCCAGAAACGCTTGAGAAACTAAAAATTTTCGCAGTTCTGATGCTCGAAACGAATAACTAGAACGGCCTAGTGGAAAAGTACGCATACCGTTGTAATCGGGCGAGTTTCTACTTTCAGATGCAACAGAAATTTTGCGGATTAGTCAATCCGTTCGCGATATATGGCAGTTTGGAGGTAAGAAACGCTTGAGAAACTCAAAATTTTCGCAGTTCTGATGCTCGAAATGAATAACTAGAACGGCCTAGGGGAAAAGTACGCATACCGTTGTAATCGGGCGACTTTCTACTTTCAGATGCAACAGAAATTTTGCGGATTGGTCAATCCGTTCGCGAGATATGGCAGTTTGGAGGTAAGAAACGCTTGAGAAACTCAAAATTTTCGCAGTTCTGATGCTCGAAACGAATAACTAGAACGGACTAGGGGAAAAGTACGCATACCGTTGTAATTGGGCGAGTTTCTACTTTCAGATGCAACAGAAATTTTGCGGATTGGTCAATCCGTTCGCGAGATATGGCAGTTTGGAGGTAAGAAACGCTTGAGAAACTCAAAATTTTCGCAGTTCTGATGCTCGAAACGAATAACTAGAACGATCTAGGGGAAAAGTATGCATACCGTTGTAACCGGGCGACTTTCTACTTTCAGATGCAACAGAAATTTTGCGGATTGGTCAATCCGTTCGCGAGATATGGCAGTTTGGAGGTAAGAAACGGTTGAGAAACGCAAAATTATCACAGTTCTGATGCTCGAAACGAGTAACCAGAACGGCCTAGGGGAAAAGTACGCATACCGTTGTAATCGGGCGAGTTTCTACTTTCAGATGCAACAGAAATTTTGCGGATTGGTCAATCCGTTCGCGAGATATGGCAGTTTGGAGGTAAGCAACGCTTGAGAAACCCAAAATTTTCGCAGTTCTCATGCTCGAAGCGAATAACTACAACGGCCTAGGGGAGAAGTACGCATACCGTTGTAATCGGGCGAGTTTCTACTTTCAGATGCAACAGAAACTTTGCGGATTGGTCAATCCGTTCGCGAGATATGGCAGTTTGGAGGTAAGAAACGCTTGAGAAACTCAAAATTTTCGCAGTTCTGATGCTCGACAAGCATAACTAGAACGGTCTAGTGGAAAAGTACGCATACCTTTGTAATCGGGCGACTTTCTACTTTCAGATGCAACAGAAATTTTGCGGATTGGTCAATCCGTTCGCGAGATATGGCAGTTTGTAGGTAAGAAACGCTTGAGAAACTCAACATTTTCGCAGTTCTGATGCTCGAAACGAAAAATAGAACGGCCTAGGGGAAAAGTACGCATACCGTTGTAATCGGGCGAGTTTCTACTTTCAGATGCAACAGAAATTTTGCGGATTGGTCAATCCGTTCGCGAGATATGGCAGTTTGGAGGTAAGAAACGGTTGAGAAACTCAAAATTATGACAGTTCTGATGCTCGAAACGAGTAACCAGAACGGCCTAGGGGAAAAGTACGCATACCTTTGTAATCGGGCGAGTTTCTACTTTCAGATGCAACAGAAATTTTGCGGATTGGTCAATCCGTTCGCGAGATATGGCAGTTTGGAGGTAAGCAACGCTTGAGAAACCCAAAATTTTCGCAGTTCTCATGCTCGAAGCGAATAACTACAACGGCCTAGGGGAGAAGTACGCATACCGTTGTAATCGGGAGAGTATCTACTTTCAGATGCAACAGAAATTTTGCGGATTGGTCAATCCGTTCGCGAGATATGGCTGTTTGGAGGTAAGAAACGCTTGAGAAACTCAAAATTTTCGCAGTTCTGATGCTCGACAAGCATAACTAGAACGGTCTAGGGGAAAAGTACGCATACCGTTGTAATCGGGCGACTTTCTACTTTCAGATGCAACAGAAATTTTGCGGATTGGTCAATCCGTTCGCGAGATATGGCAGTTTGTAGGTAAGAAACGCTTGAGAAACTCAACATTTTCGCAGTTCTGATGCTCGAAGCGAATAACTACAACGGCCTAGGGGAAAAGTACGCATACCGTTGTAATCGGGCGACTTTCTACTTTCAGATGCAACAGAAATTTTGCGGATTGGTCAATCCGTTCGCGAGATATGGCAGTTTGGAGGTAAGAAACGGTTGAGAAACTCAAAATTATGACAGTTCTGATGCTCGAAACGAGTAACCAGAACGGCCTAGGGGAAAAGTACGCATACCGTTGTAATCGGGCGAGTTTCTACTTTCAGATGCAACAGAAATTTTGCGGATTGGTCAATCCGTTCGCGAGATATGGCAGTTTGGAGGTAAGCAACGCTTGAGAAACCCAAAATTTTCGCAGTTCTCATGCTCGAAGCGAATAACTACAACGGCCTAGGGGAGAAGTACGCATACCGTTGTAATCGGGCGAGTTTCTACTTTCAGATGCAACAGAAATTTTGCGGATTGGTCAATCCGTTCGCGAGATATGGCAGTTTGGAGGTAAGATACGCTTGAAAAACTCAAAATTTTCGCAGTTCTGATGCTCGACAAGCATAACTAGAACGGTCTAGGGGAAAAGTACGCATACCGTTGTAATCGGGCGACTTTCTACTTTCAGATGCAACAGAAATTTTGCGGATTGGTCAATCCGTTCGCGAGATATGGCAGTTTGTAGGTAAGAAACGCTTGAGAAACTCAACATTTTCGCAGTTCTGATGCTCGAAACGAATAAATAGAACGGCCTAGGGGAAAAGTACGCCTACCGTTGTAATCGGGCGAGTTTCTACTTTCAGATACAACAGAAATTTTGCGGATTGGTCAATCCGTTCGCGAGATATGGCAGTTTGGAGGTAAGCAACGCTTGAGAAACCCAAAATTTTCGCAGTTCTCATGCTCGAAGCGAATAACTACAACGGCCTAGGGGAGAAGTACGCATACCGTTGTAATCGAACGAGTTTCTACTTTCAGATGCAACAGAAATTTTGCGGATTGGTCAATCCGTTCGCGAGATATGGCAGTTTGGAGGTAAGAAACGGTTGAGAAACTCAAAATTTTCACAGTTCTGATGCTCGAAACGAATAACCAGAACGGCCTAGGGGAAAAGTACGCATACCGTTGTAATCGGGCGAGTTTCTACTTTCAGATGCAACAGAAATTTTGCGGATTGGTCAATCCGTTCGCGAGATATGTCAGTTTGGAGGTAAGAAACGCTTGAGAAACTCAAAATTTTCGCAGTTCTGATGCTCGAAACGAATAACTAGAACGGACTAGGGGAAAAGTACGCATACCGTTGTAATCGGGCGAGTTTCTACTTTCAGATGCAACAGAAATTTTGCGGATTGGTCAATCCGTTCGCGAGATATGGCAGTTTGGAGGTAAGAAACGCTTGAGAAACTCAACATTTTCGCAGTTCTGATGCTCGAAACGAAAAACAGAACGGCCTAGGGGAAAAGTACGCATACCGTTGTAATCGGGCGAGTTTCTACTTTCAGATGCAACAGAAATTTTGCGGATTGGTCAATCCGTTCGCGAGATATGGCAGTTTGGAGGTAAGAAACGGTTGAGAAACTCAAAATTATGACAGTTCTGATGCTCGAAACGAGTAACCAGAACGGCCTAGGGGAAAAGTACGCATACCGTTGTAATCGGGCGAGTTTCTACTTTCAGATGCAACAGAAATTTTGCGGATTGGTCAATCCGTTCGCGAGATATGGCAGTTTGGAGGTAAGCAACGCTTGAGGAACCCAAAATTTTCGCAGTTCTCATGCTCGAAGCGAATAACTACAACGACCTAGGGGAGAAGTACGCATACCGTTGTAATCGGGCGAGTATCTACTTTCAGATGCAACAGAAATTTTGCGGATTGGTCAATCCGTTCGCGAGATATGGCAGTTTGTAGGTAAGAAACGCTTGAGAAACTCAAAATTTTCGCAGTTCTGATGCTCGAAACGAATAACTAGAACGGCCTAGGGGAAAAGTACGCATACCATTGTAATCGGGCGAGTTTCTACTTTCAGATGCAACAGAAATTTTGCGGATTGGTCAATCCGTTCGCGAGATATGGCAGTTTGGAGGTAAGAAACGGTTGAGAAATTCAAAATTTTCACAGTTCTCATGCTCGAAGCGAATAACTACAACGGCCTAGGGGAGAAGTACGCATACCGTTGTAATCGGGCGAGTATCTACTTTCAGATGCAACAGAAATTTTGCGGATTGGTCAATCCGTTCGCGAGATATGGCAGTTTGGAGGTAAGAAACGCTTGAGAAACTCAAAATTTTCGCAGTTCTGATGCTCGAAACGAATAACTAGAACGGCCTAGGGGATAACTACTTATACCGTTGTAATGGGGCGAGTTTCTACTTTCAGATGCAACAGAAACTTTGCGGATTGGTCAATCCGTTCGCGAGATATGGCAGTCTTGAGGTAAGAAACGCTTAAGAAACTCCAAATTTTCGCAGTTCTGATGCTCGAAGCGAATAACTACAACGGCCTAGGGGAAAAGTACGCATACCGTTGTAATCGGGCGACTTTCTACTTTCAGATGCAACAGAAATTTTGCGGATTGGTCAATCCGTTCGCGAGATATGGCAGTTTGGAGGTAAGAAACGCTTGAGAAACTCAAAATTTTCGCAGTTCTGATGCTCGACAAGCATAACTAGAACGGTCTAGGGGAAAAGTACGCATACCGTTGTAATCGGGCGACTTTCTACTTTCAGATGCAACAGAAATTTTGCGGATTGGTCAATCCGTTCGCGAGATATGGCAGTTTGTAGGTAAGAAACGCTTGAGAAACTCACCATTTTCGCAGTTCTGATGCTCGAAGCGAATAACTACAACGGCCTAGGGGAAAAGTACGCATACCGTTGTAATCGGGCGACTTTCTACTTTCAGATGCAACAGAAATTTTGCGGATTGGTCAATCCGTTCGCGAGATATGGCAGTTTGGAGGTAAGAAACGGTTGAGAAACTCAAAATTATGACAGTTCTGATGCTCGAAACGAGTAACCAGAACGGCCTAGGGGAAAAGTACGCATACGGTTGTAATCGGGCGAGTTTCTACTTTCAGATGCAACAGAAATTTTGCGGATTGGTCAGTCCGTTCGCGAGATATGGCAGTTTGGAGGTAAGCAACGCTTGAGAAACCCAAAATTTTCGCAGTTCTCATGCTCGAAGCGAATAACTACAACGGCCTAGGGGAGAAGTACGCATACCGTTGTAATCGGGCGAGTATCTACTTTCAGATGCAACAGAAATTTTGCGGATTGGTCAATCCGTTCGCGAGATATGGCAGTTTGGAGGTAAGAAACGCTTGAGAAACTCAAAATTTTCGCAGTTCTGATGCTCGACAAGCATAACTAGAACGGTCTAGGGGAAAAGTACGCATACCGTTGTAATCGGGCGACTTTCTACTTTCAGATGCAACAGAAATTTTGCGGATTGGTCAATCCGTTCGCGAGATATGGCAGTTTGGAGGTAAGAAACGCTTGAGAAACTCAACGTTTTCGCAGTTCTGATGCTCGAAACGAATAACTAGAACGGCCTAGGGGAAAAGTACGCATACCGTTGTAATCGGGCGAGTATCTACTTTCAGATGCAACAGAAATTTTGCGGATTGGTCAATCCGTTCGCGAGATATGGCAGTTTGTAGGTAAGAAACGCTTGAGAAACTCAAAATTTTCGCAGTTCTGATGCTCGAAACGAATAACTAGAACGGCCTAGGGGAAAAGTACGCATACCATTGTAATCGGGCGAGTTTCTACTTTCAGATGCAACAGAAATTTTGCGGATTGGTCAATCCGTTCGCGAGATATGGCAGTTTGGAGGTAAGAAACGGTTGAGAAATTCAAAATTTTCACAGTTCTCATGCTCGAAGCGAATAACTACAACGGCCTAGGGGAGAAGTACGCATACCGTTGTAATCGGGCGAGTATCTACTTTCAGATGCAACAGAAATTTTGCGGATTGGTCAATCCGTTCGCGAGATATGGCAGTTTGGAGGTAAGAAACGCTTGAGAAACTCAAAATTTTCGCAGTTCTGATGCTCGAAACGAATAACTAGAACGGCCTAGGGGATAACTACTTATACCGTTGTAATGGGGCGAGTTTCTACTTTCAGATGCAACAGAAACTTTGCGGATTGGTCAATCCGTTCGCGAGATATGGCAGTCTTGAGGTAAGAAACGCTTAAGAAACTCCAAATTTTCGCAGTTCTGATGCTCGAAGCGAATAACTACAACGGCCTAGGGGAAAAGTACGCATACCGTTGTAATCGGGCGACTTTCTACTTTCAGATGCAACAGAAATTTTGCGGATTGGTCAATCCGTTCGCGAGATATGGCAGTTTGGAGGTAAGGAACGCTTGAGAAACTCAAAATTTTCGCAGTTCTGATGCTCGACAAGCATAACTAGAACGGTCTAGGGGAAAAGTACGCATACCGTTGTAATCGGGCGACTTTCTACTTTCAGATGCAACAGAAATTTTGCGGATTGGTCAATCCGTTCGCGAGATATGGCAGTTTGTAGGTAAGAAACGCTTGAGAAACTCACCATTTTCGCAGTTCTGATGCTCGAAGCGAATAACTACAACGGCCTAGGGGAAAAGTACGCATACCGTTGTAATCGGGCGACTTTCTACTTTCAGATGCAACAGAAATTTTGCGGATTGGTCAATCCGTTCGCGAGATATGGCAGTTTGGAGGTAAGAAACGGTTGAGAAACTCAAAATTATGACAGTTCTGATGCTCGAAACGAGTAACCAGAACGGCCTAGGGGAAAAGTACGCATACGGTTGTAATCGGGCGAGTTTCTACTTTCAGATGCAACAGAAATTTTGCGGATTGGTCAGTCCGTTCGCGAGATATGGCAGTTTGGAGGTAAGCAACGCTTGAGAAACCCAAAATTTTCGCAGTTCTCATGCTCGAAGCGAATAACTACAACGGCCTAGGGGAGAAGTACGCATACCGTTGTAATCGGGCGAGTATCTACTTTCAGATGCAACAGAAATTTTGCGGATTGGTCAATCCGTTCGCGAGATATGGCAGTTTGGAGGTAAGAAACGCTTGAGAAACTCAAAATTTTCGCAGTTCTGATGCTCGACAAGCATAACTAGAACGGTCTAGGGGAAAAGTACGCATACCGTTGTAATCGGGCGACTTTCTACTTTCAGATGCAACAGAAATTTTGCGGATTGGTCAATCCGTTCGCGAGATATGGCAGTTTGGAGGTAAGAAACGCTTGAGAAACTCAACGTTTTCGCAGTTCTGATGCTCGAAACGAATAACTAGAACGGCCTAGGGGAAAAGTACGCATACCGTTGTAATCGGGCGAGTTTCTACTTTCAGATGCAACAGAAATTTTGCGGATTGGTCAATCCGTTCGCGAGATATGGCAGTTTGGATGTAAGAAACGCTTGAGAAACTCAAAATTTTCGCAGTTCTGATGCTCGACACGCATAACTAGAACGGTCTAGGGGAAAAGTACGCATACCGTTGTAATCGGGCGAGTTTCTACTTTCACATGCAACAGAAATTTTGCGGATTGGTCAATCCGTTCGCGAGATATGGCAGTTTGGAGGTAAGCAACGCTTGAGAAACCCAAAATTTTCGCAGTTCTCATGCTCGAAGCGAATAACTACAACGGCCTAGGGGAAAAGTACGCATACCGTTGTAATCGGGCGAGTTTCTACTTTCAGATGCAACAGAAATTTTGCGGATTGGTCAATCCGTTCGCGAGATATGGCAGTTTGGAGGTAAGAAACGCTTGAGAAACTCAAAATTTTCGCAGTTCTGATGCTCGAAACGAATAACTAGAACGGACTAGGGGAAGAGTACGCATACCGTTGTAATCGGGCGAGTTTCTACGTTCAGATGCAACAGAAATTTTGCGGATTGTTCCATCCGTTCGCGAGATATGGCAGTTTGGATGCCAGAAACGCTTGAGAAACTAAAAATTTTCGCAGTTCTGATGCTCGAAACGAATAACTAGAACGGCCTAGTGGAAAAGTACGCATACCGTTGTAATCGGGCGAGTTTCTACTTTCAGATGCAACAGAAATTTTGCGGATTAGTCAATCCGTTCGCGATATATGGCAGTTTGGAGGTAAGAAACGCTTGAGAAACTCAAAATTTTCGCAGTTCTGATGCTCGAAATGAATAACTAGAACGGCCTAGGGGAAAAGTACGCATACCGTTGTAATCGGGCGACTTTCTACTTTCAGATGCAACAGAAATTTTGCGGATTGGTCAATCCGTTCGCGAGATATGGCAGTTTGGAGGTAAGAAACGCTTGAGAAACTCAAAATTTTCGCAGTTCTGATGCTCGAAACGAATAACTAGAACGGACTAGGGGAAAAGTACGCATACCGTTGTAATTGGGCGAGTTTCTACTTTCAGATGCAACAGAAATTTTGCGGATTGGTCAATCCGTTCGCGAGATATGGCAGTTTGGAGGTAAGAAACGCTTGAGAAACTCAAAATTTTCGCAGTTCTGATGCTCGAAACGAATAACTAGAACGGCCTAGGGGAGAAGTACGCATACCGTTGTAATCGGGCGAGTTTCTACTTTCAGATGCAACAGAAATTTTGCGGATTAGTCAATCCGTTCGCGAGATATGGCAGTTTGGAGGTATGAAACGCTTGAGAAACTCAAAATTTTCGCAGTTCTGATGCTCGACAAGCATAACTAGAACGATCTAGGGGAAAAGTATGCATACCGTTGTAACCGGGCGACTTTCTACTTTCAGATGCAACAGAAATTTTGCGGATTGGTCAATCCGTTCGCGAGATATGGCAGTTTGGAGGTAAGAAACGGTTGAGAAACGCAAAATTATCACAGTTCTGATGCTCGAAACGAGTAACCAGAACGGCCTAGGGGAAAAGTACGCATACCGTTGTAATCGGGCGAGTTTCTACTTTCAGATGCAACAGAAATTTTGCGGATTGGTCAATCCGTTCGCGAGATATGGCAGTTTGGAGGTAAGCAACGCTTGAGAAACCCAAAATTTTCGCAGTTCTCATGCTCGAAGCGAATAACTACAACGGCCTAGGGGAGAAGTACGCATACCGTTGTAATCGGGCGAGTTTCTACTTTCAGATGCAACAGAAACTTTGCGGATTGGTCAATCCGTTCGCGAGATATGGCAGTTTGGAGGTAAGAAACGCTTGAGAAACTCAAAATTTTCGCAGTTCTGATGCTCGACAAGCATAACTAGAACGGTCTAGGGGAAAAGTACGCATACCTTTGTAATCGGGCGACTTTCTACTTTCAGATGCAACAGAAATTTTGCGGATTGGTCAATCCGTTCGCGAGATATGGCAGTTTGTAGGTAAGAAACGCTTGAGAAACTCAACATTTTCGCAGTTCTGATGCTCGAAACGAAAAATAGAACGGCCTAGGGGAAAAGTACGCATACCGTTGTAATCGGGCGAGTTTCTACTTTCAGATGCAACAGAAATTTTGCGGATTGGTCAATCCGTTCGCGAGATATGGCAGTTTGGAGGTAAGAAACGGTTGAGAAACTCAAAATTATGACAGTTCTGATGCTCGAAACGAGTAACCAGAACGGCCTAGGGGAAAAGTACGCATACCTTTGTAATCGGGCGAGTTTCTACTTTCAGATGCAACAGAAATTTTGCGGATTGGTCAATCCGTTCGCGAGATATGGCAGTTTGGAGGTAAGCAACGCTTGAGAAACCCAAAATTTTCGCAGTTCTCATGCTCGAAGCGAATAACTACAACGGCCTAGGGGAGAAGTACGCATACCGTTGTAATCGGGCGAGTATCTACTTTCAGATGCAACAGAAATTTTGCGGATTGGTCAATCCGTTCGCGAGATATGGCAGTTTGGAGGTAAGAAACGCTTGAGAAACTCAAAATTTTCGCAGTTCTGATGCTCGACAAGCATAACTAGAACGGTCTAGGGGAAAAGTACGCATACCGTTGTAATCGGGCGACTTTCTACTTTCAGATGCAACAGAAATTTTGCGGATTGGTCAATCCGTTCGCGAGATATGGCAGTTTGTAGGTAAGAAACGCTTGAGAAACTCAACATTTTCGCAGTTCTGATGCTCGAAGCGAATAACTACAACGGCCTAGGGGAAAAGTACGCATACCGTTGTAATCGGGCGACTTTCTACTTTCAGATGCAACAGAAATTTTGCGGATTGGTCAATCCGTTCGCGAGATATGGCAGTTTGGAGGTAAGAAACGGTTGAGAAACTCAAAATTATGACAGTTCTGATGCTCGAAACGAGTAACCAGAACGGCCTAGGGGAAAAGTACGCATACCGTTGTAATCGGGCGAGTTTCTACTTTCAGATGCAACAGAAATTTTGCGGATTGGTCAATCCGTTCGCGAGATATGGCAGTTTGGAGGTAAGCAACGCTTGAGAAACCCAAAATTTTCGCAGTTCTCATGCTCGAAGCGAATAACTACAACGGCCTAGGGGAGAAGTACGCATACCGTTGTAATCGGGCGAGTATCTACTTTCAGATGCAACAGAAATTTTGCGGATTGGTCAATCCGTTCGCGAGATATGGCAGTTTGGAGGTAAGAAACGCTTGAGAAACTCAAAATTTTCGCAGTTCTGATGCTCGACAAGCATAACTAGAACGGTCTAGGGGAAAAGTACGCATACCGTTGTAATCGGGCGACTTTCTACTTTCAGATGCAACAGAAATTTTGCGGATTGGTCTATCCGTTCGCGAGATATGGCAGTTTGTAGGTAAGAAACGCTTGAGAAACTCAACATTTTCGCAGTTCTGATGCTCGAAACGAATAAATAGAACGGCCTAGGGGAAAAGTACGCATACCGTTGTAATCGGGCGAGTTTCTACTTTCAGATGCAACAGAAATTTTGCGGATTGGTCAATCCGTTCGCGAGATATGGCAGTTTGGAGGTAAGAAACGCTTGAGAAACTCAACGTTTTCGCAGTTCTGATGCTCGAAACGAATAACTAGAACGGCCTAGGGGAAAAGTACGCATACCGTTGTAATCGGGCGAGTTTCTACTTTCAGATGCAACAGAAATTTTGCGGATTGGTCAATCCGTTCGCGAGATATGGCAGTTTGGAGGTAAGAAACGCTTGAGAAACTCAAAATTTTCGCAGTTCTGATGCTCGACAAGCATAACTAGAACGGTCTAGGGGAAAAGTACGCATACCGTTGTAATCGGGCGAGTTTCTACTTTCACATGCAACAGAAATTTTGCGGATTGGTCAATCCGTTCGCGAGATATGGCAGTTTGGAGGTAAGCAACGCTTGAGAAACCCAAAATTTTCGCAGTTCTCATGCTCGAAGCGAATAACTACAACGGCCTAGGGGAAAAGTACGCATACCGTTGTAATCGGGCGAGTTTCTACTTTCAGATGCAACAGAAATTTTGCGGATTGGTCAATCCGTTCGCGAGATATGGCAGTTTGGAGGTAAGAAACGCTTGAGAAACTCAAAATTTTCGCAGTTCTGATGCTCGAAACGAATAACTAGAACGGACTAGGGGAAGAGTACGCATACCGTTGTAATCGGGCGAGTTTCTACGTTCAGATGCAACAGAAATTTTGCGGATTGGTCCATCCGTTCGCGAGATATGGCAGTTTGGATGCCAGAAACGCTTGAGAAACTAAAAATTTTCGCAGTTCTGATGCTCGAAACGAATAACTAGAACGGCCTAGTGGAAAAGTACGCATACCGTTGTAATCGGGCGAGTTTCTACTTTCAGATGCAACAGAAATTTTGCGGATTAGTCAATCCGTTCGCGATATATGGCAGTTTGGAGGTAAGAAACGCTTGAGAAACTCAAAATTTTCGCAGTTCTGATGCTCGAAATGAATAACTAGAACGGCCTAGGGGAAAAGTACGCATACCGTTGTAATCGGGCGACTTTCTACTTTCAGATGCAACAGAAATTTTGCGGATTGGTCAATCCGTTCGCGAGATATGGCAGTTTGGAGGTAAGAAACGCTTGAGAAACTCAAAATTTTCGCAGTTCTGATGCTCGAAACGAATAACTAGAACGGACTAGGGGAAAAGTACGCATACCGTTGTAATTGGGCGAGTTTCTACTTTCAGATGCAACAGAAATTTTGCGGATTGGTCAATCCGTTCGCGAGATATGGCAGTTTGGAGGTAAGAAACGCTTGAGAAACTCAAAATTTTCGCAGTTCTGATGCTCGAAACGAATAACTAGAACGGCCTAGGGGAAAAGTACGCATACCGTTGTAATCGGGCGAGTTTCTACTTTCAGATGCAACAGAAATTTTGCGGATTAGTCAATCCGTTCGCGAGATATGGCAGTTTGGAGGTATGAAACGCTTGAGAAACTCAAAATTTTCGCAGTTCTGATGCTCGACAAGCATAACTAGAACGATCTAGGGGAAAAGTATGCATACCGTTGTAACCGGGCGACTTTCTACTTTCAGATGCAACAGAAATTTTGCGGATTGGTCAATCCGTTCGCGAGATATGGCAGTTTGGAGGTAAGAAACGGTTGAGAAACTCAAAATTATCACAGTTCTGATGCTCGAAACGAGTAACCGGAACGGCCTAGGGGAAAAGTACGCATACCGTTGTAATCGGGCGAGTTTCTACTTTCAGATGCAACAGAAATTTTGCGGATTGGTCAATCCGTTCGCGAGATATGGCAGTTTGGAGGTAAGAAACGCTTGAGAAACTCAAAATTTTCGCAGTTCTGATGCTCGAAACGAATAACTAGAACGGACTAGGGGAAAAGTACGCATACCGTTGTAATCGGGCGAGTTTCTACGTTCAGATGCAACAGAAATTTTGCGGATTGGTCAATCCGTTCGCGAGATATGGCAGTTTGGAGGTCAGAAACGCTTGAGAAACTCAAAATTTTCGCAGTTCTGATGCTCGAAACGAATAACTAGAACGGCCTAGGGGAAAAGTACGCATACCGTTGTAATCGGGCGAGTTTCTGCTTTCAGATGCAACAGAAATTTTGCGGATTAGTCAATCCGTTCGCGAGATATGGCAGTTTGGAGGTAAGAAACGCTTGAGAAACTCAAAATTTTCGCAGTTCTGATGCTCGAAATGAATAACTAGAACGGCCTAGGGGAAAAGTACGCATACCGTTGTAATCGGGCGACTTTCTACTTTCAGATGCAACAGAAATTTTGCGGATTGGTCAATCCGTTCGCGAGATATGGCAGTTTGGAGGTAAGAAACGGTTGAGAAACTCAAAATTTTCACAGTTCTGATGCTCGAAACGAATAACCAGAACGGCCTAGGGGAAAAGTACGCATACCGTTGTAATCGGGCGAGTTTCTACTTTCAGATGAAACAGAAATTTTGCGGATTGGTTAATCCGTTCGCGAGATATGGCAGTTTGTAGGTAAGAAACGCTTGAGAAACTCAAAATTTTCGCAGTTCTGATGCTCGAAACGAATAACTAGAACGGACTAGGGGAAAAGTACGCATACCGTTGTAATCGGGCGACTTTCTACTTTCAGATGCAACAGAAATTTTGCGGATTGGTCAATCAGTTCGCGAGATATGGCAGTTTGGAGGTAAGAAACGGTTGAGAAACTCAAAATTTTCACAGTTCTGATGCTCGAAACGAAGAACCAGAACGGCCCAGGGGAAAAATACGCATACCGTTGTAATCGGGCGAGTTTCTACTTTCAGATGCAACAGAAATTTTGCGGATTGGTCAATCCGTTCGCGAGATATGGCAGTTTGGAGGTAAGAAACGCTTGAGAAACTCAAAATTTTCGCAGTTCTGATGCTCGAAACGAATAACTAGAACGGACTAGGGGAAAAGTACGCATACCGTTGTAATCGGGCGAGTTTCTACTTTCAGATGCAACAGAAATTTTGCGGATTGGTCAATCCGTTCGCGAGATATGGCAGTTTGGAAGTAAGAAACGCTTGAGAAACTCAAAATTTTCGCAGTTCTGATGCTCGAAACGAATAACTAGAACGGACTAGGGGAAAAGTACGCATACCGTTGTAATCGGGCGAGTTTCTACGTTCAGATGCAACAGAAATTTTGCGGATTGGTCAATCCGTTCGCGAGATATGGCAGTTTGGAGGTCAGAAACGCTTGAGAAACTCAAAATTTTCGCAGTTCTGATGCTCGAAACGAATAACTAGAACGGCCTAGGGGAAAAGTACGCATACCGTTGTAATCGGGCGAGTTTCTGCTTTCAGATGCAACAGAAATTTTGCGGATTAGTCAATCCGTTCGCGAGATATGGCAGTTTGGAGGTAAGAAACGCTTGAGAAACTCAAAATTTTCGCAGTTCTGATGCTCGAAATGAATAACTAGAACGGCCTAGGGGAAAAGTACGCATACCGTTGTAATCGGGCGACTTTCTACTTTCAGATGCAACAGAAATTTTGCGGATTGGTCAATCCGTTCGCGAGATATGGCAGTTTGGAGGTAAGAAACGGTTGAGAAACTCAAAATTTTCACAGTTCTGATGCTCGAAACGAATAACCAGAACGGCCTAGGGGAAAAGTACGCATACCGTTGTAATCGGGCGAGTTTCTACTTTCAGATGCAACAGAAATTTTGCGGATTGGTCAATCAGTTCGCGAGATATGGCAGTTTGGAGGTAAGAAACGGTTGAGAAACTCAAAATTTTCACAGTTCTGATGCTCGAAACGAAGAACCAGAACGGCCCAGGGGAAAAATACGCATACCGTTGTAATCGGGCGAGTTTCTACTTTCAGATGCAACAGAAATTTTGCGGATTGGTCAATCCGTTCGCGAGATATGGCAGTTTGGAGGTAAGAAACGCTTGAGAAACTCAAAATTTTCGCAGTTCTGATGCTCGAAACGAATAACTAGAACGGACTAGGGGAAAAGTACGCATACCGTTGTAATCGGGCGAGTTTCTACTTTCAGATGCAACAGAAATTTTGCGGATTGGTCAATCCGTTCGCGAGATATGGCAGTTTGGAGGTAAGAAACGCTTGAGAAACTCAAAATTTTCGCAGTTCTGATGCTCGAAACGAATAACTAGAACGGCCTTGGGGAAAAGTACGCATTCCGTTGTAATCGGGCGAGTTTCTACTTTCAGATGCAACAGAAATTTTGCGGATTGGTCAATCAGTTCGCGAGATATGGCAGTTTGGAGGTAAGAAACGGTTGAGAAACTCAAAATTTTCACAGTTCTGATGCTCGAAACGAAGAACCAGAACGGCCCAGGGGAAAAGTACGCATACCGTTGTAATCGGGCGAGTTTCTACTTTCAGATGCAACAGAAATTTTGCGGATTGGTCAATCCGTTCGCGAGATATGGCAGTTTGGAGGTAAGAAACGCTTGAGAAACTCAAAATTTTCGCAGTTCTGATGCTCGAAACGAATAACTAGAACGGACTAGGGGAAAAGTACGCATACCGTTGTAATCGGGCGAGTTTCTACTTTCAGATGCAACAGAAATTTTGCGGATTGGTCAATCCGTTCGCGAGATATGGCAGTTTGGAGGTAAGAAACGCTTGAGAAACTCAAAATTTTCGCAGTTCTGATGCTCGAAACGAATAACTAGAACGGCCTTGGGAAATGTACGCATTCCGTTGTAATCGGGCGAGTTTCTACTTTCAGATGCAACAGAAATTTTGCGGATTAGTCAATCCGTTCGCGAGATATGGCAGTTTGGAGGTATGAAACGCTTGAGAAACTCAAAATTTTCGCAGTTCTGATGCTCGACAAGCATAACTAGAACGGACTAGGGGAAAAGTACGCATACCGTTGTAATCGGGCGACTTTCTACTTTCAGATGCAACAGAAATTTTGCGGATTGGTCAATCAGTTCGCGAGATATGGCAGTTTGGAGGTAAGAAACGGTTGAGAAACTCAAAATTTTCACAGTTCTGATGCTCGAAACGAAGAACCAGAACGGCCCAGGGGAAAAATACGCATACCGTTGTAATCGGGCGAGTTTCTACTTTCATATGCAACAGAAATTTTGCGGATTGGTCAATCCGTTCGCGAGATATGGCAGTTTGGAGGTAAGCAACGCTTGAGAAACCCAAAATTTTCGCAGTTCTCATGCTCGAAGCGAATAACTACAACGGCCTAGGGGAAAAGTACGCATACCGTTGTAATCGGGCGAGTTTCTACTTTCAGATGCAACAGAAATTTTGCGGATTGGTCAATCCGTTCGCGAGATATGGCAGTTTGGAGGTAAGAAACGCTTGAGAAACTCAAAATTTTCGCAGTTCTGATGCTCGAAACGAATAACTAGAACGGACTAGGGGAAGAGTACGCATACCGTTGTAATCGGGCGAGTTTCTACTTTCAGATGCAACAGAAATTTTGCGGATTGGTCAATCCGTTCGCGAGATATGGCAGTTTGGAGGTAAGAAACGCTTGAGAAACTCAAAATTTTCGCAGTTCTGATGCTCGAAACGAATAACTAGAACGGACTAGGGGAAAAGTACGCATACCGTTGTAATCGGGCGAGTTTCTACGTTCAGATGCAACAGAAATTTTGCGGATTGGTCAATCCGTTCGCGAGATATGGCAGTTTGGAGGTCAGAAACGCTTGAGAAACTCAAAATTTTCGCAGTTCTGATGCTCGAAACGAATAACTAGAACGGCCTAGGGAAAAGTACGCATACCGTTGTAATCGGGCGAGTTTCTGCTTTCAGATGCAACAGAAATTTTGCGGATTAGTCAATCCGTTCGCGAGATATGGCAGTTTGGAGGTAAGAAACGCTTGAGAAACTCAAAATTTTCGCAGTTCTGATGCTCGAAATGAATAACTAGAACGGCCTAGGGGAAAAGTACGCATACCGTTGTAATCGGGCGACTTTCTACTTTCAGATGCAACAGAAATTTTGCGGATTGGTCAATCCGTTCGCGAGATATGGCAGTTTGGAGGTAAGAAACGGTTGAGAAACTCAAAATTTTCACAGTTCTGATGCTCGAAACGAATAACCAGAACGGCCTAGGGGAAAAGTACGCATACCGTTGTAATCGGGCGAGTTTCTACTTTCAGATGAAACAGAAATTTTGCGGATTGGTTAATCCGTTCGCGAGATATGGCAGTTTGTAGGTAAGAAACGCTTGAGAAACTCAAAATTTTCGCAGTTCTGATGCTCGAAACGAATAACTAGAACGGACTAGGGGAAAAGTACGCATACCGTTGTAATCGGGCGACTTTCTACTTTCAGATGCAACAGAAATTTTGCGGATTGGTCAATCAGTTCGCGAGATATGGCAGTTTGGAGGTAAGAAACGGTTGAGAAACTCAAAATTTTCACAGTTCTGATGCTCGAAACGAAGAACCAGAACGGCCCAGGGGAAAAATACGCATACCGTTGTAATCGGGCGAGTTTCTACTTTCAGATGCAACAGAAATTTTGCGGATTGGTCAATCCGTTCGCGAGATATGGCAGTTTGGAGGTAAGAAACGCTTGAGAAACTCAAAATTTTCGCAGTTCTGATGCTCGAAACGAATAACTAGAACGGACTAGGGGAAAAGTACGCATACCGTTGTAATCGGGCGAGTTTCTACTTTCAGATGCAACAGAAATTTTGCGGATTGGTCAATCCGTTCGCGAGATATGGCAGTTTGGAGGTAAGAAACGCTTGAGAAACTCAAAATTTTCGCAGTTCTGATGCTCGAAACGAATAACTAGAACGGCCTTGGGGAAAAGTACGCATTCCGTTGTAATCGGGCGAGTTTCTACTTTCAGATGCAACAGAAATTTTGCGGATTGGTCAATCAGTTCGCGAGATATGGCAGTTTGGAGGTAAGAAACGGTTGAGAAACTCAAAATTTTCACAGTTCTGATGCTCGAAACGAAGAACCAGAACGGCCCAGGGGAAAAGTACGCATACCGTTGTAATCGGGCGAGTTTCTACTTTCAGATGCAACAGAAATTTTGCGGATTGGTCAATCCGTTCGCGAGATATGGCAGTTTGGAGGTAAGAAACTGTTGAGAAACTCAAAACTTTCACAGTTCTGATGCTCGACAAGCATAACTAGAACGGTCTAGGGGAAAAGTACGCATACCGTTGTAATCGGGCGAGTTTCTACTTTCAGATGCAACAGAAATTTTGCGGATTGGTCAATCCGTTCGCGAGATATGGCAGTTTGGAGGTAAGAAACGCTTGAGAAACTCAAAATTTTCGCAGTTCTGATGCTCGAAACGAATAACTAGAACGGCCTAGGGGAAAAGCACGCATACCGTTGTAATCGGGCGAGTTTCTACTTTCAGATGCAACAGAAATTTTGCGGATTAGTCAATCCGTTCGCGAGATATGGCAGTTTGGAGATAATAAACGCTTGAGAAACTCAAAATTTTTGCAGTTCTGATGCTCGAAACGAATAACTAGAACGGCCTAGGGGAAAAGTACGCATACCGTTGTAATCGGGCGAGTTTCTACTTTCAGATGCAACAGAAATTTTGCGGATTGGTCAATCCGTTCGCGAGATATGGCAGTTTGGAGGTAAGAAACGCTTGTGAAACTCAAAATTCTCGCAGTTCTGATGCTCGAAACGAATAACTAGAACGGCCTAGGGGAAAAGTACGCACACCGTTGTAATCGGGCGAGTTTCTGCTTTCAGATGCAACAGAAATTTTGCGGATTGGTCAATCCGTTCGCGAGATATGGCAGTTTGGAGGTAAGCAACGCTTGAGAAACCCAAAATTTTCGCAGTTCTCATGCTCGAAACGAATAACTACAACGGCCTAGGGGAAAAGTACGCATACCGTTGTAATCGGGCGAGTTTCTACTTTCAGATGCAACAGAAATTTTGCGGATTGGTCAATCCGTTCGCGAGATATGGCAGTTTGGAGGTAAGAAACTGTTGAGAAACTCAAAACTTTCACAGTTCTGATGCTCGACAAGCATAACTAGAACGGTCTAGGGGAAAAGTACGCATACCGTTGTAATCGGGCGAGTTTCTACTTTCAGATGCAACAGAAATTTTGCGGATTGGTCAATCCGTTCGCGAGATATGGCAGTTTGGAGGTAAGAAACGCTTGAGAAACTCAAAATTTTCGCAGTTCTGATGCTCGAAACGAATAACTAGAACGGCCTAGGGGAAAAGCACGCATACCGTTGTAATCGGGCGAGTTTCTACTTTCAGATGCAACAGAAATTTTGCGGATTAGTCAATCCGTTCGCGAGATATGGCAGTTTGGAGGTAATAAACGCTTGAGAAACTCAAAATTTTTGCAGTTCTGATGCTCGAAACGAATAACTAGAACGGCCTAGGGGAAAAGTACGCATACCGTTGTAATCGGGCGAGTTTCTACTTTCAGATGCAACAGAAATTTTGCGGATTGGTCAATCCGTTCGCGAGATATGGCAGTTTGGAGGTAAGAAACGCTTGTGAAACTCAAAATTCTCGCAGTTCTGATGCTCGAAACGAATAACTAGAACGGCCTAGGGGAAAAGTACGCACACCGTTGTAATCGGGCGAGTTTCTGCTTTCAGATGCAACAGAAATTTTGCGGATTGGTCAATCCGTTCGCGAGATATGGCAGTTTGGAGGTAAGCAACGCTTGAGAAACCCAAAATTTTCGCAGTTCTCATGCTCGAAACGAATAACTACAACGGCCTAGGGGAAAAGTACGCATACCGTTGTAATCGGGCGAGTTTCTACTTTCAGATGCAACAGAAATTTTGCGGATTGGTCAATCCGTTCGCGAGATATGGCAGTTTGGAGGTAAGAAACGCTTGAGAAACTCAAAATTTTCGCAATTCTGATGCTCGAAACGAATAACTAGAACGGCCTAGGGGAAAAGCACGCATACCGTGGTAATCGGGCGAGTTTCTACTTTCAGATGCAACAGAAATTTTGCGGATTAGTCAATCCGTTCGCGAGATATGGCAGTTTAGAGGTAAGAAACGCTTGAGAAACTCAAAATTTTCGCAGTTCTGATGCTCGACAAGCATAACTAGAACGGTCTAGGGGAAAAGTACGCATACCGTTGTAATCGGGCGAGTTTCTACTTTCAGACGCAACAGAAATTTTGCGGATTGGTCAATCCGTTCGCGAGATATGGCAGTTTGGAGGTAAGAAACGCTTGAGAAACTCAAAATTTTCGCAGTTCTGATGCTCGAAACGAATAACTAGAACGGCCTAGGGGAAAAGCACGCATACCGTTGTAATCGGGCGAGTTTCTACTTTCAGATGCAACAGAAATTTTGCGGATTAGTCAATCCGTTCGCGAGATATGGCAGTTTAGAAGTAAGAAACGCTTGAGAAACTCAAAATTTTCGCAGTTCTGATGCTCGACAAGCATAACTAGAACGGTCTAGGGGAAAAGTACGCATACCGTTGTAATCGGGCGAGTTTCTACTTTCAGATGCAACAGAAATTTTGCGGATTGGTCAATCCGTTCGCGAGATATGGCAGTTTGGATGTAAGAAACGCTTGAGAAACTCAACATTTTCGCAGTTCTGATGCTCGAAACGAATAACTAGAACGGCCTAGGGGAAAAGTACGCATACCGTTGTAATCGGGCGACTTTCTACTTTCAGATGCAACAGAAATTTTGCGGATTGGTCAATCCGTTCGCGAGATATGGCAGTTTGGAGGTAAGAAACTGTTGAGAAACTCAAAACTTTCACAGTTCTGATGCTCGACAAGCATAACTAGAACGGTCTAGGGGAAAAGTACGCATACCGTTGTAATCGGGCGAGTTTCTACTTTCAGATGCAACAGAAATTTTGCGGATTGGTCAATCCGTTCGCGAGATATGGCAGTTTGGAGGTAAGAAACGCTTGAGAAACTCAAAATTTTCGCAGTTCTGATGCTCGAAACGAATAACTAGAACGGCCTAGGGGAAAAGCACGCATACCGTTGTAATCGGGCGAGTTTCTACTTTCAGATGCAACAGAAATTTTGCGGATTAGTCAATCCGTTCGCGAGATATGGCAGTTTGGAGGTAATAAACGCTTGAGAAACTCAAAATTTTCGCAGTTCTGATGCTCGAAACGAATAACTAGAACGGCCTAGGGGAAAAGTACGCATACCGTTGTAATCGGGCGAGTTTCTACTTTCAGATGCAACAGAAATTTTGCGGATTGGTCAATCCGTTCGCGAGATATGGCAGTTTGGAGGTAAGAAACGCTTGTGAAACTCAAAATTCTCGCAGTTCTGATGCTCGACAAGCATAACTAGAACGGTATAGGGGAAAAGTACGCATACCGTTGTAATCGGGCGAGTTTCTACTTTCCGATGCAACAGAAATTTTGCGGATTGGTCAATCCGTTCGCGAGATATGGCAGTTTGGATGTAAGAAACGCTTGAGAAACTCAACATTTTCGCAGTTCTGATGCTCGAAACGAATAACTAGAACGGCCTAGGGGAAAAGTACGCATACCGTTGTAATCGGGCGACTTTCTACTTTCAGATGCAACAGAAATTTTGCGGATTGGTCAATCCGTTCGCGAGATATGGCAGTTTGGAGGTAAGAAACGGTTGAGAAACTCAAAACTTTCACAGTTCTGATGTTCGACAAGCATAACTAGAACGGTCTAGGGGAAAAGTACGCATACCGTTGTAATCGGGCGAGTTTCTACTTTCAGATGCAACAGAAATTTTGCGGAGTGGTCAATCCGTTCGCGAGATATGGCAGTTTGGAGGTAATAAACGCTTGAGAAACTCAAAATTTTCGCAGTTCTGATGCTCGAAACGAATAACTAGAACGGCCTAGGGGAAAAGTACGCATACCGTTGTAATCGGGCGAGTTTCTACTTTCAGATGCAACAGAAATTTTGCGGACTGGTCAATCCGTTCGCGAGATATGGCAGTTTGGAGGTAAGAAACGCTTGAGAAACTCAAAATTTTCGCAGTTCTGATGTTCGAAACGAATAACTAGAACGGCCTAGGGGAAAAGCACGCGTACCGTTGTAATCGGACGAGTTTCTACTTTCAGATGCAACAGAAATTTTGCGGATTAGTCAATCCGTTCGCGAGATATGGCAGTTTGGAGGTAAGCAACACTTGAGAAACCCAAAATTTTCGCAGTTTTCATGCTCGAAACGAATAACTACAACGGCCTAGGGGAAAAGTACGCATACCGTTGTAATGGGGCGAGTTTCTACTTTCAGACGCAACAGAAATTTTGCAGATTGGTCAATCTGTTCGCGAGATATGGCAGTTTGGAGGTAAGAAACGCTTGAGAAACTCAAAATTTTCGCAGTTCTGATGCTCGACAAGCATAACTAGAACGGTCTAGGGGAAAAGTACGAATACCGTTGTAATCGGGCGAGTTTCTACTTTCCGATGCAACAGAAATTTTGCGGATTGGTCAATCAGTTCGCGAGATATGGCAGTTTGTAGGTAAGAAACGCTTGAGAAACTCAACATTTTAGCAGTTCTGATGCTCGAAACGAATAACTAGAACGGCCTAGGGGAAAAGTACGCATACCGTTGTAATCGGGCGAGTTTCTACTTTCAGATGCAACAGAAATTTTGCGGATTGGTCAATCCGTTCGCGAGATATGGCAGTTTGGAGGTAAGAAACGCTTGAGAAACTCAAAATTTTCGTAGTTCTGATGCTCGAAACGAATAACTAGAACGGACAAGGGGAAAAGTACGCATACCGTTGTAATCGGGCGAGTTTCTACTTTCAGATGCAACAGAAATTTTGCGGACTGGTCAATCCGTTCGCGAGATATGGCAGTTTGGAGGTAAGAAACGCTTGAGAAACTCAAAATTTTCGCAGTTCTGATGTTCGAAACGAATAACTAGAACGGCCTAGGGGAAAAGCACGCATACCGTTGTAATCGGACGAGTTTCTACTTTCAGATGCAACAGAAATTTTGCGGATTAGTCAATCCGTTCGCGAGATATGGCAGTTTAGAGGTAAGAAACGCTTGAGAAACTCAAAATTTTCGCAGTTCTGATGCTCGACAAGCATAACTAGAACGGCCTAGGGGAAAAGCACGCATACCGTTGTAATCGGGCGAGTTTCTACTTTCAGATGCAACAGAAATTTTGCGGATTAGTCAATCCGTTCGCGAGATATGGCAGTTTGGAGGTAAGAAACGCTTGAGAAACTCAACATTTTCGCAGTTCTGATGCTCGAAACGAATAACTAGAACGGCCTAGGGGAAAAGTACGCATACCGTTGTAATCGGGCGAGTTTCTACTTTCAGATGCAACAGAAATTTTGCGGATTGGTCAATCCGTTCGCGAGATATGGCAGTTTGGAGGTAAGAAACGCTTGAGAAACTCAAAATTTTCGTAGTTCTGATGCTCGAAACGAATAACTAGAACGGACAAGGGGAAAAGTACGCATACCGTTGTAATCGGGCGAGATTCTACTTTCAGATGCAACAGAAATTTTGCGGACTGGTCAATCCGTTCGCGAGATATGGCAGTTTGGAGGTAAGAAACGCTTGAGAAACTCAAAATTTTCGCAGTTCTGATGCTCGACAAGCATAACTAGAACGGTCTAGGGGAAAAGTACGCATACCGTTGTAATCGGGCGAGTTTCTACTTTCAGATGCAACAGAAATTTTGCGGATTGGTCAATCCGTTCGCGAGATATGGCAGTTTGGAGGTAAGAAACGCTTGAGAAACTCAAAATTTTCGCAGTTCTGATGCTCGAAACGAATAACTAGAACGGCCTAGGGGAAAAGTACGCATGCCGTTGTAATCGGGCGAGTTTCTACTTTCAGATGCAACAGAAATTTTGCGGATTGGTCAATCCGTTCGCGAGATATGACAGTTTTGATGTAAGAAACGCTTGAGAAACTCAAAATTTTCGCAGTTCTGATGCTCGAAACGAATAACTAGAACGGTCTAGGGGAAAACTACTCATACCGTTGCAATGGGGCTAGTTTCTACTTTCAGATGCAACAGAAACTTTGCGGATTGGTCAATCCGTTCGCGAGATATGGCTGTTTTGAGGTAAGAAACGCTTGAGAAACTCAAAATTTTCGCAGTTCTGATGCTCGAAACGAATAACTAGAACGGCCTAGGGGAAAAGCACGCATACCGTTGTAATCGGGCGAGTTTCTACTTTCAGATGCAACAGAAATTTTGCGGATAAGTCAATCCGTTCTCGAGATATGGCAGTTTAGAGGTAAGAAACGCTTGAGAAACTCAAAATTTTCGCAGTTCTGATGCTCGAAACGAATAACTAGAACGGCCTAGGGGAAAAGTACGCACACCGTTGTAATCGGGCGAGTTTCTACTTTCAGATGCAACAGAAATTTTGCGGCTTAGTCAATCCGTTCGCGAGATATGGCAGTTTGGAGGTAAGAAACGCTTGAGAAACTCAAAATTTTCGCAGTTCTGATGCTCGACAAGCATAACTAGAACGGTCTAGGGGAAAAGTACGCATACCGTTGTAATCGGGCGAGTTTCTACTTTCAGATGCAACAGAAATTTTGCGGATTGGTCAATCCGTTCGCGAGATATGGCAGTTTGGAGGTAAGAAACGCTTGAGAAACTCAAAATTTTCGCAGTTCTGATGCTCGAAACGAATAACTAGAACGGCCTAGGGGAAAAGTAAGCATGCCGTTGTAATCGGGCGAGTTTCTACTTTCAGATGCAACAGAAATTTTGCGGATTGGTCAATCCGTTCGCGAGATATGGCAGTTTTGAGGTAAGAAACGCTTGAGAAACTCAAAATTTTCGCAGTTCTGATGCTCGAAACGAATAACTAGAACGGACTAGGGGAAAAGTACGCATACCGTTGTAATCGGGCGAGTTTCTACTTTCAGATGCAACAGAAATTTTGCGGATTGGTCAATCCGTTCGCGAGATATGGCAGTTTGGAGGTAAGAAACGCTTGAGAAACTCAAAATTTTCGCAGTTCTGATGCTCGAAACGAATAACTAGAACAGCCTAGGGGAAAAGCACGCATACCGTTGTAATCGGGCGAGTTTCTACTTTCAGATGCAACAGAAATTTTGCGGATTAGTCAATCCGTTCGCGAGATATGGCAGTTTGGAGGTAATAAACGCTCGAGAAACTCAAAATTCTCGCAGTTCTGATGCTCGAAACGAATAACTAGAACGGCCTAGGGGAAAAGCACGCATACCGTTGTAATCGGGCGAGTTTCTACTTTCAGATGCAACAGAAATTTTGCGGACTGGTCAATCCGTTCGCGAGATATGGCAGTTTGGAGGTAAGAAACGCTTGAGAAACTCAAAATTTTCGCAGTTCTGATGCTCGAAACGAATAACTAGAACGGCCTAGGGGAAAAGCACGCACACCGTTGTAATCGGGCGAGTTTCTACTTTCAGATGCAACAGAAATTTTGCGGATTAGTCAATCCGTTCGCGAGATATGGCAGTTTAGAGGTAAGAATCGCTTGAGAAACTCAAAATTTTCGCAGTTCTGATGCTCGACAAGCATAACTAGAACGGCCTAGGGGAAAAGTACGCACACCGTTGTAATCGGGCGAGTTTCTACTTTCAGATGCAACAGAAATTTTGCGGATTGGTCAATCCGTTCGCGAGATATGGCAGTTTGGAGGTAAGCAACGCTTGAGAAACCCAAAATTTTCGCAGTTCTCATGCTCGAAACGAATAACTACAACGGCCTAGGGGAAAAGTACGCATACCGTTGTAATCGGGCGAGTTTCTACTTTCAGATGCAACAAAAATTTTGCGGATTGGTCAATCCGTTCGCGAGATATGGCAGTTTGGATGTAAGAAACGCTTGAGAAACTCAAAATTTTCGCAGTTCTGATGCTCGACAAGCATAACTAGAACGGTCTAGGGGAAAAGTACGCATACCGTTGTAATCGGGCGAGTTTCTACTTTCCGATGCAACAGAAATTTTGCGGATTGTTCAATCCGTTCGCGAGATATGGCAGTTTGGAGGTAAGGAACGCTTGAGAAACACAAAATTTTCGCAGTTCTGATGCTCGACAAGCATAACTAGAACGGTCAAGGGGAAAAGTACGCATACCGTTGTAATCGGGCGAGTTTCTACTTTCAGATGCAACAGAAATTTTGCGGATTGGTCAATTCGTTCGCGAGATATGGCAGTTTGGAGGTAAGAAACGCTTGAGAAACTCAAAATTTTCGCAGTTTTGATGCTCGAAACGAATAACTAGAACGGCCTAGGGGAAAAGCACGCATACCGTTGTAATCGGGCGAGTTTCTACTTTCAGATGCAACAGAAATTTTGCGGATTAGTCAATCCGTTCGCGAGATATGGCAGTTTAGAGGTAAGAAACGCTTGAGAAACTCAAAATTTTCGCAGTTCTGATGCTCGACAAGCATAACTAGAACGGTCTAGGGGAAAAGTACGCATACCGTTGTAATCGGGCGAGTTTCTACTTTCAGATGCAACAGAAATTTTGCGGATTGGTCAATCCGTCCGCGAGATATGGCAGTTTTGAGGTAATAAACGCTTGAGAAACTCAAAATTTTCGCAGTTCTGATGCTCGAAACGAATAACTAGAACGGTCTAGGGGAAAAGTACGCATACCGTTGTAATCGCGCGAGTTTCTACTTTCAGATGCAACAGAAATTTTGCGGATTGGTCAATCCGTTCGCGAGATATGGCAGTTTGGAGGTAATAAACGCTTGAGAAACTCAAAATTTTCGCAGTTCTGATGCTCGAAACGAATAACTAGAACGGCCTAGGGGAAAAGTACGCATACCGTTGTAATCGGGCGAGTTTCTACTTTCAGATGCAACAGAAATTTTGCGGATTGGTCAATCCGTTCGCGAGATATGGCAGTTTGGAGGTAAGAAACGCTTGAGAAACTCAAAATTCTCGCAGTTCTGATGCTCGAAACGAATAACTAGAACGGCCTAGGGGAAAAGCACGCATACCGTTGTAATCGGGCGAGTTTCTACTTTCAGATGCAACAGAAATTTTGCGGACTGGTCAATCCGTTCGCGAGATATGGCAGTTTGGAGGTAAGAAACGCTTGAGAAACACAAAATTTTCGCAGTTCTGATGCTCGAAACGAATAACTAGAACGGCCTAGGGGAAAAGCACGCACACCGTTGTAATCGGGCGAGTTTCTACTTTCAGATGCAACAGAAATTTTGCGGATTAGTCAATCCGTTCGCGAGATATGGCAGTTTAGAGGTAAGAAACGCTTGAGAAACTCAAAATTTTCGCAGTTCTGATGCTCGACAAGCATAACTAGAACGGTCTAGGGGAAAAGTACGCATACCGTTGTAATCGCGCGAGTTTCTACTTTCAGATGCAACAGAAATTTTGCGGATTGGTCAATCCGTTCGCGAGATATGGCAGTTTGGAGGTAATAAACGCTTGAGAAACTCAAAATTTTCGCAGTTCTGATGCTCGAAACGAATAACTAGAACGGCCTAGGGGAAAAGTACGCATACCGTTGTAATCGGGCGAGTTTCTACTTTCAGATGCAACAGAAATTTTGCGGATTGGTCAATCCGTTCGCGAGATATGGCAGTTTGGAGGTAAGAAACGCTTGAGAAACTCAAAATTTTCGCAGTTCTGATGCTCGAAACGAATAACTAGAACGGCCTAGGGGAAAAGTACGCATGCCGTTGTAATCGGGCGAGTTTCTACTTTCAGATGCAACAGAAATTTTGCGGATTGGTCAATCCGTTCGCGAGATATGGCAGTTTGGAGGTAAGAAACGCTTGAGAAACTCAAAATTTTCGCAGTTCTGATGCTCGAAACGAATAACTAGAACGGCCTAGGGGGAAAGCACGCATACCGTTGTAATCGGACGAGTTTCTACTTTCAGATGCAACAGAAATTTTGCGGATTAGTCAATCCGTTCGCGAGATATGGCAGTTTAGAGGTAAGAAACGCTTGAGAAACTCAAAATTTTCGCAGTTCTGATGCTCGACAAGCATAACTAGAACGGTCTAGGGGAAAAGTACGCATACCGTTGTAATCGGGCGAGTTTCTACTTTCAGATGCAACAGAAATTTTGCGGATTGGTCAATCCGTTCGCGAGATATGGCAGTTTGGAAGTAAGAAACGCTTGAGAAACTCAAAATTTTCGCAGTTCTGATGCTCGAAACGAATAACTAGAACGGCCTAGGGGAAAAGTACGCATGCCGTTGTAATCGGGCGAGTTTCTACTTTCAGATGCAACAGAAATTTTGCGGATTGGTCAATCCGTTCGCGAGATATGGCAGTTTTGAGGTAAGAAACGCTTGAGAAACTCAAAATTTTCGCAGTTCTGATGCTCGAAACGAATAACTAGAACGGACTAGGGGAAAAGTACGCATACCGTTGTAATCGGGCGAGTTTCTACTTTCAGATGCAACAGAAATTTTGCGGATTGGTCAATCCGATCGCGAGATATGGCAGTTTGGAGGTAAGAAACGCTTGAGAAACTCAAAATTTTCGCAGTTCTGATGCTCGAAACGAATAACTAGAACAGCCTAGGGGAAAAGCACGCATACCGTTGTAATCGGGCGAGTTTCTACTTTCAGATGCAACAGAAATTTTGCGGATTAGTCAATCCGTTCGCGAGATATGGCAGTTTGGAGGTAATAAACGCTTGAGAAACTCAAAATTTTCGCAGTTCTGATGCTCGAAACGAATAACTAGAACGGCCTAGGGGAAAAGTACGCATGCCGTTGTAATCGGGCGAGTTTCTACTTTCAGATGCAACAGAAATTTTGCGGATTGGTCAATCCGTTCGCGAGATATGGCAGTTTGGAGGTAAGAAACGCTTGAGAAACTCAAAATTTTCGCAGTTCTGATGCTCGAAACGAATAACTAGAACGGCCTAGGGGAAAAGCACGCATACCGTTGTAATCGGACGAGTTTCTACTTTCAGATGCAACAGAAATTTTGCGGATTAGTCAATCCGTTCGCGAGATATGGCAGTTTAGAGGTAAGAAACGCTTGAGAAACTCAAAATTTTCGCAGTTCTGATGCTCGACAAGCATAACTAGAACGGTCTAGGGGAAAAGTACGCATACCGTTGTAATCGGGCGAGTTTCTACTTTCAGATGCAACAGAAATTTTGCAGATTGGTCAATCCGTTCGCGAGATATGGCAGCTTGGAGGTAAGAAACGCTTGAGAAACTCAAAATTTTCGCAGTTCTGATGCTCGAAACGAATAACTAGAACGGCCTAGGGGAAAAGTACGCATGCCGTTGTAATCGGGCGAGTTTCTACTTTCAGATGCAACAGAAATTTTGCGGATTGGTCAATCCGTTCGCGAGATATGGCAGTTTTGAGGTAAGAAACGCTTGAGAAACTCAAAATTTTCGCAGTTCTGATGCTCGAAACGAATAACTAGAACGGACTAGGGGAAAAGTACGCATACCGTTGTAATCGGGCGAGTTTCTACTTTCAGATGCAACAGAAATTTTGCGGATTGGTCAATCCGTTCGCGAGATATGGCAGTTTGGAGGTAAGAAACGCTTGAGAAACTCAAAATTTTCGCAGTTCTGATGCTCGAAACGAATAACTAGAACAGCCTAGGGGAAAAGCACGCATACCGTTGTAATCGGGCGAGTTTCTACTTTCAGATGCAACAGAAATTTTGCGGATTAGTCAATCCGTTCGCGAGATATGGCAGTTTGGAGGTAATAAACGCTTGAGAAACTCAAAATTTTCGCAGTTCTGATGCTCGAAACGAATAACTAGAACGGCCTAGGGGGAAAGCACGCATACCGTTGTAATCGGACGAGTTTCTACTTTCAGATGCAACAGAAATTTTGCGGATTAGTCAATCCGTTCGCGAGATATGGCAGTTTAGAGGTAAGAAACGCTTGAGAAACTCAAAATTTTCGCAGTTCTGATGCTCGACAAGCATAACTAGAACGGTCTAGGGGAAAAGTACGCATACCGTTGTAATCGGGCGAGTTTCTACTTTCAGATGCAACAGAAATTTTGCGGATTGGTCAATCCGTTCGCGAGATATGGCAGTTTGGAAGTAAGAAACGCTTGAGAAACTCAAAATTTTCGCAGTTCTGATGCTCGAAACGAATAACTAGAACGGCCTAGGGGAAAAGTACGCATGCCGTTGTAATCGGGCGAGTTTCTACTTTCAGATGCAACAGAAATTTTGCGGATTGGTCAATCCGTTCGCGAGATATGGCAGTTTGGAGGTAAGAAACGCTTGAGAAACTCAAAATTTTCGCAGTTCTGATGCTCGAAACGAATAACTAGAACGGCCTAGGGGAAAAGCACGCATACCGTTGTAATCGGACGAGTTTCTACTTTCAGATGCAACAGAAATTTTGCGGATTAGTCAATCCGTTCGCGAGATATGGCAGTTTAGAGGTAAGAAACGCTTGAGAAACTCAAAATTTTCGCAGTTCTGATGCTCGACAAGCATAACTAGAACGGTCTAGGGGAAAAGTACGCATACCGTTGTAATCGGGCGAGTTTCTACTTTCAGATGCAACAGAAATTTTGCGGATTGGTCAATCCGATCGCGAGATATGGCAGTTTGGAGGTAAGAAACGCTTGAGAAACTCAAAATTTTCGCAGTTCTGATGCTCGAAACGAATAACTAGAACAGCCTAGGGGAAAAGCACGCATACCGTTGTAATCGGGCGAGTTTCTACTTTCAGATGCAACAGAAATTTTGCGGATTAGTCAATCCGTTCGCGAGATATGGCAGTTTGGAGGTAATAAACGCTTGAGAAACTCAAAATTTTCGCAGTTCTGATGCTCGAAACGAATAACTAGAACGGCCTAGGGGAAAAGTACGCATGCCGTTGTAATCGGGCGAGTTTCTACTTTCAGATGCAACAGAAATTTTGCGGATTGGTCAATCCGTTCGCGAGATATGGCAGTTTGGAGGTAAGAAACGCTTGAGAAACTCAAAATTTTCGCAGTTCTGATGCTCGAAACGAATAACTAGAACGGCCTAGGGGAAAAGCACGCATACCGTTGTAATCGGACGAGTTTCTACTTTCAGATGCAACAGAAATTTTGCGGATTAGTCAATCCGTTCGCGAGATATGGCAGTTTAGAGGTAAGAAACGCTTGAGAAACTCAAAATTTTCGCAGTTCTGATGCTCGACAAGCATAACTAGAACGGTCTAGGGGAAAAGTACGCATAGCGTTGTAATCGGGCGAGTTTCTACTTTCAGATGCAACAGAAATTTTGCGGATTGGTCAATCCGTTCGCGAGATATGGCAGCTTGGAGGTAAGAAACGCTTGAGAAACTCAAAATTTTCGCAGTTCTGATGCTCGAAACGAATAACTAGAACGGCCTAGGGGAAAAGTACGCATGCCGTTGTAATCGGGCGAGTTTCTACTTTCAGATGCAACAGAAATTTTGCGGATTGGTCAATCCGTTCGCGAGATATGGCAGTTTGGAGGTAAGAAACGCTTGAGAAACTCAAAATTTTCGCAGTTCTGATGCTCGAAACGAATAACTAGAACAGCCTAGGGGAAAAGCACGCATACCGTCGTAATCGGGCGAGTTTCTACTTTCAGATGCAACAGAAATTTTGCGGATTCGTCAATCCGTTCGCGAGATATGGCAGTTTGGATGTAATAAACGCTTGAGAAACTCAAAATTTTCGCAGTTCTGATGCTCGAAACGAATAACTAGAACGGCCTAGGGGAAAAGTACGCATACCGTTGTAATCGGGCGAGTTTCTACTTTCAGATGCAACAGAAATTTTGCGGATTGGTCAATCCGTTCGCGAGATATGGCAGTTTGGAGGTAAGAAACGCTTGAGAAACTCAAAATTTTCGCAGTTCTGATGCTCGAAACGAATAACTAGAACGGCCTAGGGGAAAAGCACGCACACCGTTGTAATCGGGCGAGTTTCTACTTTCAGATGCAATAAAAATTTTGCGGATTGGTCAATCCGTTCGCGAGATATGGCAGTTTGGAGGTAAGAAACGCTTGAGAAACTCAAAATTTTCGCAGTTCTGATGCTCGACAAGCATAACTAGAACGGTCTAGGGGAAAAGTACGCATACCGTTGTAATCGGGCGAGTTTCTACTTTCCGATGCAACAGAAATTTTGCGGATTGTTCAATCCGTTCGCGAGATATGGCAGTTTGGAGGTAAGGAACGCTTGAGAAACTCAAAATTTTCGCAGTTCTGATGCTCGACAAGCATAACTAGAACGGTCTAGGGGAAAAGTACGCATACCGTTGTAATCGGGCGAGTTTCTACTTTCAGATGCAACAGAAATTTTGGGGATTGGTCAATCCGATCGCGAGATATGGCAGTTTGGAGGTAAGAAACGCTTGAGAAACTCAAAATTTTCGCAGTTCTGATGCTCGAAACGAATAACTAGAACGGCCTAGGGGAAAAGCACGCATACCGTTGTAATCGGGCGAGTTTCTACTTTCAGATGCAACAGAAATTTTGCGGATTGGTCAATCCGTTCGCGAGATATGGCAGTTTGGAGGTAAGAAACGCTTGAGAAACTCAAAATTTTCGCAGTTCTGATGCTCGAAACGAATAACTAGAACAGCCTAGGGGAAAAGCACGCATACCGTCGTAATCGGGCGAGTTTCTACTTTCAGATGCAACAGAAATTTTGCGGATTCGTCAATCCGTTCGCGAGATATGGCAGTTTGGATGTAATAAACGCTTGAGAAACTCAAAATTTTCGCAGTTCTGATGCTCGAAACGAATAACTAGAACGGCCTAGGGGAAAAGTACGCATACCGTTGTAATCGGGCGAGTTTCTACTTTCAGATGCAACAGAAATTTTGCGGATTGGTCAATCCGTTCGCGAGATATGGCAGTTTGGAGGTAAGAAACGCTTGAGAAACTCAAAATTCTCGCAGTTCTGATGCTCGAAACGAATAACTAGAACGGCCTAGGGGAAAAGCACGCATACCGTTGTAATTGGGCGAGTTTCTACTTTCAGATGCAACAGAAATTTTGCGGACTGGTCAATCCGTTCGCGAGATATGGCAGTTTGGAGGTAAGAAACGCTTGAGAAACTCAAAATTTTCGCAGTTCTGATGCTCGAAACGAATAACTAGAACGGCCTAGGGGAAAAGCACGCACACCGTTGTAATCGGGCGAGTTTCTACTTTCAGATGCAATAAAAATTTTGCGGATTGGTCAATCCGTTCGCGAGATATGGCAGTTTGGAGGTAAGAAACGCTTGAGAAACTCAAAATTTTCGCAGTTCTGATGCTCGACAAGCATAACTAGAACGGTCTAGGGGATAAGTACGCATACCGTTGTAATCGGGCGAGTTTCTACTTTCCGATGCAACAGAAATTTTGCGGATTGTTCAATCCGTTCGCGAGATATGGCAGTTTGGAGGTAAGGAACGCTTGAGAAACTCAAAATTTTAGCAGTTCTGATGCTCGACAAGCATCACTAGAACGGTCTAGGGGAAAAGTACGCATACCGTTGTAATCGGGCGAGTTTCTACTTTCAGATGCAACAGAAATTTTGCGGATTGGTCAATCCGTTCGCGAGATATGGCAGTTTGGAGGTAAGAAACGCTTGAGAAACTCAAAATTTTCGCAGTTTTGATGCTCGAAACGAATAACTAGAACGGCCTAGGGGAAAAGCACGCATACCGTTGTAATCGGGCGAGTTTCTACTTTCAGATGCAACAGAAATTTTGCGGATTAGTCAATCCGTTCGCGAGATATGGCAGTTTAGAGGTAAGAAA
The DNA here is from genome assembly GCF_051014685.1 of Ptiloglossa arizonensis. Classification (NCBI taxonomy): domain Eukaryota; kingdom Metazoa; phylum Arthropoda; class Insecta; order Hymenoptera; family Colletidae; genus Ptiloglossa; species Ptiloglossa arizonensis. The sequence continues at coordinate 57,786 of NW_027479104.1, forward strand.
CGCTTGAGAAACTCAAAATTTTCGCAGTTCTGATGCTCGACAAGCATAACTAGAACGGTCTAGGGGAAAAGTACGCATACCGTTGTAATCGGGCGAGTTTCTACTTTCAGATGCAACAGAAATTTTGCGGATTGGTCAATCCGTCCGCGAGATATGGCAGTTTGGAGGTAATAAACGCTTGAGAAACTCAAAATTTTCGCAGTTCTGATGCTCGAAACGAATAACTAGAACGGCCTAGGGGAAAAGTACGCATACCGTTGTAATCGGGCGAGTTTCTACTTTCCGATGCAACAGAAATTTTGCGGATTGGTCAATCCGTTCGCGAGATATGGCAGTTTGGATGTAAGAAACGCTTGAGAAACTCAAAATTTTCGCAGTTCTGATGCTCGAAACGAATAACTAGAACGGCCTAGGGGAAAAGTACGCATACCGTTGTAATCGGGCGACTTTCTACTTTCAGATGCAACAGAAATTTTGCGGATTAGTCAATCCGTTCGCGAGATATGGCAGTTTGGAGGTAATAAACGCTTGAGAAACTCAAAATTTTCGCAGTTCTGATGCTCGAAACGAATAACTAGAACGGCCTAGGGGAAAAGCACGCACACCGTTGTAATCGGGCGAGTTTCTACTTTCAGATGCAACAGAAATTATGCGGATTAGTCAATCCGTTCGCGAGATATGGCAGTTTAGAGGTAAGAAACGCTTGAGAAACTCAAAATTTTCGCAGTTCTGATGCTCGAAACGAATAACTAGAACGGCCTAGGGGAAAAGCACGCATACCGTTGTAATCGGGCGAGTTTCTACTTTCAGATGCAACAGAAATTTTGCGGATTGGTCAATACGTTCGCGAGATATGGCAGTTTGGATGTAAGAAACGCTTGAGAAACTCAACATTTTCGCAGTTCTGATGCTCGAAACGAATAACTAGAACGGCCTAGGGGAAAAGTACGCATACCGTTGTAATCGGGCGACTGTCTACTTTCAGATGCAACAGAAATTTTGCGGATTGGTCAATCCGTTCGCGAGATATGGCAGTTTGGAGGTAAGAAACGGTTGAGAAACTCAAAACTTTCACAGTTCTGATGCTCGACAAGCATAACTAGAACGGTCTAGGGGAAAAGTACGCATACCGTTGTAATCGGGCGAGTTTCTACTTTCAGATGCAACAGAAATTTTGCGGATTGGTCAATCCGTTCGCCAGATATGGCAGCTTGGAGGTAAGAAACGCTTGAGAAACTCAACATTTTCGCAGTTCTGATGCTCGAAACGAATAACTAGAACGGCCTAGGGGAAAAATACGCATACCGTTGTAATCGGGCGAGTTTCTACTTTCAGATGCAACAGAAATTTTGCGGATTAGTCAATCCGTTCGCGAGATATGGCAGTTTGGAGGTAATAAACGCTTGAGAAACTCAAAATTTTCGCAGTTCTGATGCTCGAAACGAATAACTAGAACGGCCTAGGGGAAAAGCACGCACACCGTTGTAATCGGGCGAGTTTCTACTTTCAGATGCAACAGAAATTTTGCGGATTAGTCAATCCGTTCGCGAGATATGGCAGTTTAGAGGTAAGAAACGCTTGAGAAACTCAAAATTCTCGCAGTTCTGATGCTCGAAACGAATAACTAGAACGGCCTAGGGGAAAAGCACGCATACCGTTGTAATTGGGCGAGTTTCTACTTTCAGATGCAACAGAAATTTTGCGGACTGGTCAATCCGTTCGCGAGATATGGCAGTTTGGAGGTAAGAAACGCTTGAGAAACTCAAAATTTTCGCAGTTCTGATGCTCGAAACGAATAACTAGAACGGCCTAGGGGAAAAGCACGCACACCGTTGTAATCGGGCGAGTTTCTACTTTCAGATGCAATAAAAATTTTGCGGATTGGTCAATCCGTTCGCGAGATATGGCAGTTTGGAGGTAAGAAACGCTTGAGAAACTCAAAATTTTCGCAGTTCTGATGCTCGACAAGCATAACTAGAACGGTCTAGGGGAAAAGTACGCATACCGTTGTAATCGGGCGAGTTTCTACTTTCCGATGCAACAGAAATTTTGCGGATTGTTCAATCCGTTCGCGAGATATGGCAGTTTGGAGGTAAGGAACGCTTGAGAAACTCAAAATTTTAGCAGTTCTGATGCTCGACAAGCATCACTAGAACGGTCTAGGGGAAAAGTACGCATACCGTTGTAATCGGGCGAGTTTCTACTTTCAGATGCAACAGAAATTTTGCGGATTGGTCAATCCGTTCGCGAGATATGGCAGTTTGGAGGTAAGAAACGCTTGAGAAACTCAAAATTTTCGCAGTTTTGATGCTCGAAACGAATAACTAGAACGGCCTAGGGGAAAAGCACGCATACCGTTGTAATCGGGCGAGTTTCTACTTTCAGATGCAACAGAAATTTTGCGGATTAGTCAATCCGTTCGCGAGATATGGCAGTTTAGAGGTAAGAAACGCTTGAGAAACTCAAAATTTTCGCAGTTCTGATGCTCGACAAGCATAACTAGAACGGTCTAGGGGAAAAGTACGCATACCGTTGTAATCGGGCGAGTTTCTACTTTCAGATGCAACAGAAATTTTGCGGATTGGTCAATCCGTCCGCGAGATATGGCAGTTTGGAGGTAATAAACGCTTGAGAAACTCAAAATTTTCGCAGTTCTGATGCTCGAAACGAATAACTAGAACGGCCTAGGGGAAAAGTACGCATACCGTTGTAATCGGGCGAGTTTCTACTTTCCGATGCAACAGAAATTTTGCGGATTGGTCAATCCGTTCGCGAGATATGGCAGTTTGGATGTAAGAAACGCTTGAGAAACTCAAAATTTTCGCAGTTCTGATGCTCGAAACGAATAACTAGAACGGCCTAGGGGAAAAGTACGCATACCGTTGTAATCGGGCGACTTTCTACTTTCAGATGCAACAGAAATTTTGCGGATTAGTCAATCCGTTCGCGAGATATGGCAGTTTGGAGGTAATAAACGCTTGAGAAACTCAAAATTTTCGCAGTTCTGATGCTCGAAACGAATAACTAGAACGGCCTAGGGGAAAAGCACGCACACCGTTGTAATCGGGCGAGTTTCTACTTTCAGATGCAACAGAAATTTTGCGGATTAGTCAATCCGTTCGCGAGATATGGCAGTTTAGAGGTAAGAAACGCTTGAGAAACTCAAAATTTTCGCAGTTCTGATGCTCGAAACGAATAACTAGAACGGCCTAGGGGAAAAGCACGCATACCGTTGTAATCGGGCGAGTTTCTACTTTCAGATGCAACAGAAATTTTGCGGATTGGTCAATACGTTCGCGAGATATGGCAGTTTGGATGTAAGAAACGCTTGAGAAACTCAACATTTTCGCAGTTCTGATGCTCGAAACGAATAACTAGAACGGCCTAGGGGAAAAGTACGCATACCGTTGTAATCGGGCGACTGTCTACTTTCAGATGCAACAGAAATTTTGCGGATTGGTCAATCCGTTCGCGAGATATGGCAGTTTGGAGGTAAGAAACGGTTGAGAAACTCAAAACTTTCACAGTTCTGATGCTCGACAAGCATAACTAGAACGGTCTAGGGGAAAAGTACGCATACCGTTGTAATCGGGCGAGTTTCTACTTTCAGATGCAACAGAAATTTTGCGGATTGGTCAATCCGTTCGCCAGATATGGCAGCTTGGAGGTAAGAAACGCTTGAGAAACTCAACATTTTCGCAGTTCTGATGCTCGAAACGAATAACTAGAACGGCCTAGGGGAAAAATACGCATACCGTTGTAATCGGGCGAGTTTCTACTTTCAGATGCAACAGAAATTTTGCGGATTAGTCAATCCGTTCGCGAGATATGGCAGTTTGGAGGTAATAAACGCTTGAGAAACTCAAAATTTTCGCAGTTCTGATGCTCGAAACGAATAACTAGAACGGCCTAGGGGAAAAGCACGCACACCGTTGTAATCGGGCGAGTTTCTACTTTCAGATGCAACAGAAATTTTGCGGATTAGTCAATCCGTTCGCGAGATATGGCAGTTTAGAGGTAAGAAACGCTTGAGAAACTCAAAATTTTCGCAGTTCTGATGCTCGAAACGAATAACTAGAACGGCCTAGGGGAAAAGCACGCATACCGTTGTAATCGGGCGAGTTTCTACTTTCAGATGCAACAGAAATTTTGCGGATTAGTCAATCCGTTCGCGAGATATGGCAGTTTAGAGGTAAGAAACGCTTGAGAAACTCAAAATTTTCGCAGTTCTGATGCTCGACAAGCATAACTAGAACGGTCTAGGGGAAAAGTACGCATACCGTTGTAATCGGGCGAGTTTCTACTTTCAGATGCAACAGAAATTTTGCGGATTGGTCAATCCGTCCGCGAGATATGGCAGTTTGGAGGTAATAAACGCTTGAGAAACTCAAAATTTTCGCAGGTCTGATGCTCGAAACGAATAACTAGAACGGCCTAGGGGAAAAGTACGCATACCGTTGTAATCGGGCGAGTTTCTACTTTCCGATGCAACAGAAATTTTGCGGATTGGTCAATCCGTTCGCGAGATATGGCAGTTTGGATGTAAGAAACGCTTGAGAAACTCAAAATTTTCGCAGTTCTGATGCTCGAAACGAATAACTAGAACGGCCTAGGGGAAAAGTACGCATACCGTTGTAATCGGGCGACTTTCTACTTTCAGATGCAACAGAAATTTTGCGGATTAGTCAATCCGTTCGCGAGATATGGCAGTTTGGAGGTAATAAACGCTTGAGAAACTCAAAATTTTCGCAGTTCTGATGCTCGAAACGAATAACTAGAACGGCCTAGGGGAAAAGCACGCACACCGTTGTAATCGGGCGAGTTTCTACTTTCAGATGCAACAGAAATTTTGCGGATTAGTCAATCCGTTCGCGAGATATGGCAGTTTAGAGGTAAGAAACGCTTGAGAAACTCAAAATTTTCGCAGTTCTGATGCTCGAAACGAATAACTAGAACGGCCTAGGGGAAAAGCACGCATACCGTTGTAATCGGGCGAGTTTCTACTTTCAGATGCAACAGAAATTTTGCGGATTGGTCAATACGTTCGCGAGATATGGCAGTTTGGATGTAAGAAACGCTTGAGAAACTCAACATTTTCGCAGTTCTGATGCTCGAAACGAATAACTAGAACGGCCTAGGGGAAAAGTACGCATACCGTTGTAATCGGGCGACTGTCTACTTTCAGATGCAACAGAAATTTTGCGGATTGGTCAATCCGTTCGCGAGATATGGCAGTTTGGAGGTAAGAAACGGTTGAGAAACTCAAAACTTTCACAGTTCTGATGCTCGACAAGCATAACTAGAACGGTCTAGGGGAAAAGTACGCATACCGTTGTAATCGGGCGAGTTTCTACTTTCAGATGCAACAGAAATTTTGCGGATTGGTCAATCCGTTCGCCAGATATGGCAGCTTGGAGGTAAGAAACGCTTGAGAAACTCAACATTTTCGCAGTTCTGATGCTCGAAACGAATAACTAGAACGGCCTAGGGGAAAAATACGCATACCGTTGTAATCGGGCGAGTTTCTACTTTCAGATGCAACAGAAATTTTGCGGATTAGTCAATCCGTTCGCGAGATATGGCAGTTTGGAGGTAATAAACGCTTGAGAAACTCAAAATTTTCGCAGTTCTGATGCTCGAAACGAATAACTAGAACGGCCTAGGGGAAAAGCACGCACACCGTTGTAATCGGGCGAGTTTCTACTTTCAGATGCAACAGAAATTTTGCGGATTAGTCAATCCGTTCGCGAGATATGGCAGTTTAGAGGTAAGAACCGCTTGAGAAACTCAAAATTTTCGCAGTTCTGATGCTCGAAACGAATAACTAGAACGGCCTAGGGGAAAAGCACGCATACCGTTGTAATCGGGCGAGTTTCTACTTTCAGATGCAACAGAAATTTTGCGGATTGGTCAATACGTTCGCGAGATATGGCAGTTTGGATGTAAGAAACGCTTGAGAAACTCAACATTTTCGCAGTTCTGATGCTCGAAACGAATAACTAGAACGGCCTAGGGGAAAAGTACGCATACCGTTGTAATCGGGCGACTGTCTACTTTCAGATGCAACAGAAATTTTGCGGATTGGTCAATCCGTTCGCGAGATATGGCAGTTTGGAGGTAAGAAACGGTTGAGAAACTCAAAACTTTCACAGTTCTGATGCTCGACAAGCATAACTAGAACGGTCTAGGGGAAAAGTACGCATACCGTTGTAATCGGGCGAGTTTCTACTTTCCGATGCAACAGAAATTTTGCGGATTGGTCAATCAGTTCGCGAGATATGGCAGCTTGGAGGTAAGAAACGCTTGAGAAACTCAACATTTTCGCAGTTCTGATGCTCGAAACGAATAACTAGAACGGCCTAGGGGAAAAATACGCATACCGTTGTAATCGGGCGAGTTTCTTCTTTCAGATGCAACAGAAATTTTGCGGATTGGTCAATCCGTTCGCGAGATATGGCAGTTTGGAGGTAAGAAACGCTTGAGAAACTCAAAATTTTCGTAGTTCTGATGCTCGAAACGAATAACTAGAACGGACAAGGGGAAAAGTACGCATACCGTTGTATTCGGGCGAGTTTCTACTTTCAGATGCAACAGAAATTTTGCGGATTGGTCAATCCGTTCGCGAGATATGGCAGTTTGGAGGTAAGAAACGCTTGAGAAACTCAACATTTTCGCAGTTCTGATGCTCGAAACGAATAACTAGAACGGCCTAGGGGAAAAGTACGCATACCGTTGTAATCGGGCGACTTTCTACTTTCAGATGCAACAGAAATTTTGCGGATTGGTCGATCCGTTCGCGAGATATGGCAGTTTGGAGGTAAGAAACGGTTGAGAAACTCAAAACTTTCACAGTTCTGATGCTCGACAAGCATAACTAGAACGGTCTAGGGGAAAAGTACGCATACCGTTGTAATCGGGCGAGTTTCTACTTTCAGATGCAACAGAAATTTTGCGGATTGGTCAATCCGTTCGCCAGATATGGCAGCTTGGAGGTAAGCAACACTTGAGAAACCCAAAATTTTCGCAGTTCTCATGCTCGAAACGAATAACTACAACGGCCTAGGGGGAAAGTACGCATACCGTTGTAATCGGGCGAGTTTCTACTTTCAGACGCAACAGAAATTTTGCAGATTGGTCAATCTGTTCGCGAGATATGGCAGTTTGGAGGTAAGAAACGCATGAGACACTCAAAATTTTCGCAGTTCTGATCCTCGACAAGCATAACTAGAACGGTCTAGGGGAAAAGTACGAATACCGTTGTAATCGGGCGAGTTTCTACTTTCCGATGCAACAGAAATTTTGCGGATTGGTCAATCAGTTCGCGAGATATGGCAGTTTGTAGGTAAGAAACGCTTGAGAAACTCAACATTTTCGCAGTTCTGATGCTCGAAACGAATAACTAGAACGGCCTAGGGGAAAAGTACGCATACCGTTGTAATCGGGCGAGTTTCTACTTTCAGATGCAACAGAAATTTTGCGGATTGGTCAATCCGTTCGCGAGATATGGCAGTTTGGAGGTAAGAAACGCTTGAGAAACTCAAAATTTTCGTAGTTCTGATGCTCGAAACGAATAACTAGAACGGACAAGGGGAAAAGTACGCATACCGTTGTAATCGGGCGGGTTTCTACTTTCAGATGCAACAGAAATTTTGCGGACTGGTCAATCCGTTCGCGAGATATGGCAGTTTGGAGGTAAGAAACGCTTGAGAAACTCAAAATTTTCGCAGTTCTGATGCTCGAAAAGAATAACTAGAACGGCCTAGGGGAAAAGTACGTACACCGTTGTAATCGGGCGAGTTTCTACTTTCAGATGCAACAGAAATTTTGCGGCTTAGTCAATCCGTTCGCGAGATTTGGCAGTTTGGAGGTAAGAAACGCTTGAGAAACTCAAAATTTTCGCCGTTCTGATGCTCGACAAGCATAACTGGAACGGTCTAGGGGAAAAGTACGCATACCGTTGTAATTGGGCGAGTTTCTACTTTCAGATGCAACAGAAATTTTGCGGATTGGTCAATCCGTTCGCGAGATATGGCAGTTTGGAGGTAAGAAACACTTGAGAAACTCAAAATTTTCGCAGTTCTGATGCTCGAAACGAATAACTAGAACGGCCTAGGGGAAAAGTACGCATGCCGTTGTAATCGGGCGAGTTTCTACTTTCAGATGCAACAGAAATTTTGCGGATTGGTCAATCCGTTCGCGAGTTATGGCAGTTTGGAGGTAAGAAACGCTTGAGAAACTAAAAATTTTCGCAGTTCTGATGCTCGAAACGAATAACTAGAACTGACTAGGGGAAAAGTACGTACACCGTTGTAATCGGGCGAGTTTCTACTTTCAGATGCAACAGAAATTTTGCGGCTTAGTCAATCCGTTCGCGAGATTTGGCAGTTTGGAGGTAAGAAACGCTTGAGAAACTCAAAATTTTCGCCGTTCTGATGCTCGACAAGCATAACTGGAACGGTCTAGGGGAAAAGTACGCATACCGTTGTAATTGGGCGAGTTTCTACTTTCAGATGCAACAGAAATTTTGCGGATTGGTCAATCCGTTCGCGAGATATGGCAGTTTGGAGGTAAGAAACACTTGAGAAACTCAAAATTTTCGCAGTTCTGATGCTCGAAACGAATAACTAGAACGGCCTAGGGAAAAGTACGCATGCCGTTGTAATCGGCGAGTTCTACTTTCAGATGCAACAGAAATTTTGCGGATTGGTCAATCCGTTCGCGAGTTATGGCAGTTTGGAGGTAAGAAACGCTTGAAAAACTCAAATTTTCGCAGTTCTGATGCTCGAAACGAATAACTAGAACGGACTAGGGGAAAAGTACGCATACCGTTGTAATCGGGCGAGTTTCTACTTTCAGATGCAACAGAAATTTTGCGGATTGGTCAATCCGTTCGCGAGATATGGCAGTTTGGAAGTAAGAAACGCTTGAGAAACTAAAAATTTTCGCAGTTCTGATGCTCGAAACGAATAACTAGAACTGACTAGGGGAAAAGTACGCATACCGTTGTAATCGGCGAGTTTCTACTTTCAGATGCAACAGAAATTTTGCGGATTGGTCAATCCGTTCGCGAGATATGGCAGTTTGGAGGTAAGAAACACTTGAGAAACTCAAAATTTTCGCAGTTCTGATGCTCGAAACGAATAACTAGAACGGCCTAGGGGAAAAGTACGCATGCCGTTGTAAGCGGGCGAGTTTCTACTTTCAGATGCAACAGAAATTTTGCGGATTGGTCAATCCGTTCGCGAGATATGGCAGTTTGGAGGTAAGAAACGCTTGAGAAACTCAAAATTTTCGCAGTTCTGATGCTCGAAACGAATAACTAGGACGGACTAGGGGAATAGTACGCATACCGTTGTAATCGGGCGAGTTTCTACTTTCAGATGCAACAGAAATTTTGCGGATTGTCAATCCGTTCGCGAGATATGGCAGTTTGGAGGTAAGAAACGCTTGAGAAACTCAAAATTTTCGCAGTTCTGATGCTCGAAACGAATAACTAGAACGGCCTAGGGGAAAAGTACGCACACCGTTGTAATCGGGCGAGTTTCTACTTTCAGATGCAACAGAAATTTTGCGGATTGGTCAATCCGTTCGCGAGATATGGCAGTTTGGAGGTAATAAACGCTTGAGAAACTCAAAATTTTCGCAGTTCTGATGCTCGAAACGAATAACTAGAACGGCCTAGGGGAAAAGTACGCATACCGTTGTAATCGGGCGAGTTTCTACTTTCAGATGCAACAGAAATTTTGCGGATTGGTCAATCCGTTCGCGAGATATGGCAGTTTGGAGGTAAGAAACGCTTGAGAAACTCAAAATTTTCGCAGTTCTGATGCTCGAAACGAATAACTAGGACGGACTAGGGGAATAGTACGCATACCGTTGTAATCGGGCGAGTTTCTACTTTCAGATGCAACAGAAATTTTGCGGATTGGTCAATCCGTTCGCGAGATATGGCAGTTTGGAGGTAAGAAACGCTTGAGAAACTCAAAATTTTCGCAGTTCTGATGCTCGAAACGAATAACTAGAACGGCCTAGGGGAAAAGTACGCACACCGTTGTAATCGGGCGAGTTTCTACTTTCAGATGCAATAGAAATTTTGCGGCTTAGTCAATCCGTGCGCGAGATATGGCAGTTTGGAGGTAAGAAACACTTGAGAAACTCAAAATTTTCGAAGTTCTGATGCTCGAAACGAATAACTAGAACGGCCTAGGGGAAAAGTACGCATGCCGTTGTAATCGGGCGAGTTTCTACTTTCAGATGCAACAGAAATTTTGCGGATTGGTCAATCCGTTCGCGAGATATGGCAGTTTGGATGTAAGAAACGCTTGAGAAACTCAAAATTTTCGCAGTTCTGACGCTCGACAAGCATAACTAGAACGGTCTAGGGGAAAAGTACGCATACCTTTGTAATCGGGCGAGTTTCTACTTTCAGATGCAACAGAAATTTTGCGGATTGGTCAATCCGTTCGCGAGATATGGCAGTTTGGAGGTAATAAACGCTTGAGAAACTCAAAATTTTCGCAGTTCTGATGCTCGAAACGAATAACTAGAACGGCCTAGGGGAAAAGTACGCATACCGTTGTAATCGGGCGAGTTTCTACTTTCATATGCAACAGAAATTTTGCGGATTGGTCAATCCGTTCGGGAGATATGGCAGTTTGGAGGTAATAAACGCTTGAGAAACTCAAAATTTTCGCAGTTCTGATGCTCGAAACGAATAACTAGAACGGCCTAGGGGAAAAGTACGCATACCGTTGTAATCGGGCGAGTTTCTACTTTCAGATGCAACAGAAATTTTGCGGATTGGTCAATCCGTTCGCCAGATATGGCAGCTTGGAGGTAAGCAACACTTGAGAAACCCAAAATTTTCGCAGTTCTAATGCTCGAAACGAATAACTACAACGGCCTAGGGGAAAAGTACGCATACCGTTGTAATCGGGCGAGTTTCTACTTTCAGATGCAACCGAAATTTTGCGGATTGGTCAATCCGTTCGCGAGATATGGCAGTTTGGAGGTAAGAAACGCTTGAGAAACTCAAAATTTTCGTAGTTCTGATGCTCGAAACGAATAACTAGAACGGACAAGGGGAAAAGTACGCATACCGTTGTAATCGGGCGAGTTTCTACTTTCAGATGCAACAGAAATTTTGCGGATTGGTCAATCCGTTCGCGAGATATGGCAGTTTGGAGGTAAGAAACGCTTGAGAAACTCAAAATTTTCGCAGTTCTGATGCTCGAAACGAATAACTAGAACGGCCTAGGGGAAAAGTACGCACACCGTTGTAATCGGGCGAGTTTCTACTTTCAGATGCAATAGAAATTTTGCGGCTTAGTCAATCCGTTCGCGAGATATGGCAGTTTGGAGGTAAGAAACACTTGAGAAACTCAAAATTTTCGCAGTTCTGATGCTCGAAACGAATAACTAGAACGGCCTAGGGGGAAAGTACGCATACCGTTGTAATCGGGCGACTTTCAACTTTCAGAGGCAACAGAAATTTTGCGGATTGGTCAATCCGTTCGCGAGATATGGCAGTTTGGAGGTAAGAAACGGTTGAGAAACTCAAAATTTTCACAGTTCTGATGCTCGAAACGAATAACCAGAACGGCCTAGGGGAAAAGTACGCATACCGTTGTAATCGGGCGAGTTTCTACTTTCAGATGCAACAGAAATTTTGCGGACTGGTCAATCCGTTCGCGAGATATGGCAGTTTGTAGGCAAGAAACGCTTGAGAAACTCAAAATTTTCGCAGTTCTGATGCTCGAAACGAATAACTAGAACGGCCAAGGGGAAAAGTACGCATACCGTTGTAATCGGGCGAGTTTCTACTTTCAGATGCAACAGAAATTTTGCGGATTGGTCAATCCGTTCGCGAGATATGGCAGTTTGGAAGTAAGAAACGCTTGAGAAACTCAAAATTTTCGCAGTTTTGATGCTCGAAACGAATAACTAGAACGGTCTAGGGGAAAAGTACGCATACCGTTGTAATCGGGCGAGTTTCCACTTTCAGATGCAACAGAAATTTTGCGGATTAGTCAATCCGTTCGCGAGATATGGCAGTTTGGAGGTAAGAATCGCTTGAGAAACTCAAAATTTTCGCAGTTCTGATGCTCGACAAGCATAACTAGAAAGGTCTAGGGGAAAAGTACGCATACCGTTGTAATCGGGCGACTTTCTACTTTCAGATGCAACAGAAATTTTGCGGATTGGTCAATCCGTTCGCGAGATATGGCAGTTTGGAGGTAAGAAACGCTTGAGAAACTCAAAATTTCCGCAGTTCTGATGCTCGAAACGAATAACTAGAACGGACAAGGGGAAAAGTACGCATACCGTTGTAATCGGGCGAGTTTCTACTTTCAGATGCAATAGAAATTTTGCGGATTGGTCAATCCGTTCGCGAGATATGGCAGTTTGGAGGTAAGAAACGCTTGAGAAACTCAAAATTTTCGCAGGTCTGATGCTCGAAACGAATAACTAGAACGGCCTAGGGGAAAAGTACGCATACCGTTGTAATCGGGCGAGTTTCTACTTTCAGATGCAACAGAAATTTTGCGGATTAGTCAATCCGTTCGCGAGATATGGCAGTTTGGAGGTAAGAATCGCTTGAGAAATTCAAAATTTTCGCAGTTCTGATGCTCGGCAAGCATAACTAGAACGGTCTAGGGGAAAAGTACGCATACCGTTGTAATCGGGCGACTTTCTACTTTCAGAGGCAACAGAAATTTTGCGGATTGGTCAATCCGTTCGCGAGATATGGCAGTTTGGAGGTAAGAAACGGTTGAGAAACTCAAAATTTTCACAGTTCTGATGCTCGAAACGAATAACCAGAACGGCCTAGGGGAAAAGTACGCATACCGTTGTAATCGGGCGACTTTCTACTTTCAGATGCAACAGAAATTTTGCGGATTGGTCAATCCGTTCGCGAGATATGGCAGTTTGGATGTAAGAAACGCTTGAGAAACTCAACATTTTCGCAGTTCTGATGCTCGAAACGAATAACTAGAACGGCCTAGGGGAAAAGTACGCATACCGTTGTAATCGGGCGACTTTCTACTTTCAGATGCAACAGAAATTTTGCGGATTGGTCAATCCGTTCGCGAGATATGGCAGTTTGGAGGTAAGAAGCGGTTGAGAAACTCAAAACTTTCACAGTTCTGATGCTCGACAAGCATAACTAGAACGGTCTAGGGGAAAAGTACGCATACCGTTGTAATCGGGCGAGTTTCTACTTTCATATGCAACAGAAATTTTGCGGATTGGTCAATCCGTTCGCGAGATATGGCAGTTTGGAGGTAATAAACGCTTGAGAAACTCAAAATTTTCGCAGTTCTGATGCTCGAAACGAATAACTAGAACGGCCAAGGGGAAAAGTACGCATACCGTTGTAATAGGGCGAGTTTCTACTTTCAGATGCAACAGAAATTTTGCGGATTGGTCAATCCGTTCGCGAGATATGGCAGTTTGGAAGTAAGAAACGCTTGAGAAACTCAAAATTTTCGCAGTTTTGATGCTCGAAACGAATAACTAGAACGGTCTAGGGGAAAAGTACGCATACCGTTGTAATCGGGCGAGTTTCCACTTTCAGATGCAACAGAAATTTTGCGGATTAGTCAATCCGTTCGCGAGATATGGCAGTTTGGAGGTAAGAATCGCTTGAGAAACTCAAAATTTTCGCAGTTCTGATGCTCGACAAGCATAACTAGAATGGTCTAGGGGAAAAGTACGCATACCGTTGTAATCGGGCGACTTTCTACTTTCAGATGCAACAGAAATTTTGCGGATTGTTCAATCCGTTCGCGAGATATGGCAGTTTGGAGGTAAGAAACGCTTGAGAAACTCAAAATTTTCGCAGTTCTGATGCTCGAAACGAATAACTAGAACGGACAAGGGGAAAAGTACGCATACCTTTGTAATCGGGCGAGTTTCTACTTTCAGATGCAACAGAAATTTTGCGGATTAGTCAATCCGTTCGCGAGATATGGCAGTTTGGAGGTAAGAATCGCTTGAGAAATTCAAAATTTTCGCAGTTCTGATGCTCGGCAAGCATAACTAGAACGGTCTAGGGGAAAAGTACGCATACCGTTGTAATCGGGCGACTTTCTACTTTCAGAGGCAACAGAAATTTTGCGGATTGGTCAATCCGTTCGCGAGATATGGCAGTTTGGAGGTAAGAAACGGTTGAGAAACTCAAAATTTTCACAGTTCTGATGCTCGAAACGAATAACCAGAACGGCCTAGGGGAAAAGTACGCATACCGTTGTAATCGGGCGACTTTCTACTTTCAGATGCAACAGAAATTTTGCGGATTGGTCAATCCGTTCGCGAGATATGGCAGTTTGGATGTAAGAAACGCTTGAGAAACTCAACATTTTCGCAGTTCTGATGCTCGAAACGAATAACTAGAACGGCCTAGGGGAAAAGTACGCATACCGTTGTAATCTGGCGACTTTCTACTTTCAGATGCAACAGAAATTTTGCGGATTGGTCAATCCGTTCGCGAGATATGGCAGTTTGGAGGTAAGAAACGGTTGAGAAACTCAAAACTTTCACAGTTCTGATGCTCGACAAGCATAACTAGAACGGTCTAGGGGAAAAGTACGCATACCGTTGTAATCGGGCGAGTTTCTACTTTCATATGCAACAGAAATTTTGCGGATTGGTCAATCCGTTCGCGAGATATGGCAGTTTGGAGGTAATAAACGCTTGAGAAACTCAAAATTTTCGCAGTTCTGATGCTCGAAACGAATAACTAGAACGGCCTAGGGGAAAAGTACGCATACCGTTGTAATCGGGCGAGTTTCTACTTTCAGATGCAACAGAAATTTTGCGGATTGGTCAATCCGTTCGCCATATATGGCAGCTTGGAGGTAAGCAACACTTGAGAAACCCAAAATTTTCGCAGTTCTCATGCTCGAAACGAATAACTACAACGGCCTAGGGGAAAAGTACGCATACCGTTGTAATCGGGCAAGTTTCTACTTTCAGACGCAACAGAAATTTTGCAGATTGGTCAATCTGTTCGCGAGATATGGCAGTTTGGAGGTAAGAAACGCTTGAGAAACTCAAAATTTTCGCAGTTCTGATGCTCGACAAGCATAACTAGAACGGTCTAGGGGAAAAGTACGAATACCGTTGTAATCGGGCGAGTCTCTACTTTCCGATGCAACAGAAATTTTGCGGATTGGTCAATCAGTTCGCGAGATATGGCAGTTTGGAGGTAAGAAACGCTTGAGAAACTCAAAATTTTCGCAGTTCTGATGCTCGAAACGAATAACTAGAACGGACAAGGGGAAAAGTACGCATACCGTTGTAATCGGGCGAGTTTCTACTTTCAGATGCAACAGAAATTTTGCGGATTGGTCAATCCGTTCGCGAGATATGGCAGTTTGGATGTAAGAAACGCTTGAGAAACTCAACATTTTCGCAGTTCTGATGCTCGAAACGAATAACTAGAACGGCCTAGGGGAAAAGTACGCATACCGTTGTAATCGGGCGAGTTTCTACTTTCAGATGCAACAGAAATTTTGCGGATTGGTCAATCCGTTCGCGAGATATGGCAGTTTGGAGGTAAGAAACGCTTGAGAAACTCAAAATTTTCGCAGTTCTGATGCTCGAAACGAATAACTAGAACGGCCTAGGGGAAAAGTACGCATACCGTTGTAATCGAGCGAGTTTCTACTTTCAGATGCAACAGAAATTTTGCGGATTAGTCAATCCGTTCGCGAGATATGGCAGTTTGGAGGTAAGAAACGCTTGAGAAACTCAAAATTTTCGCAGTTCTGATGCTCGACAAGCATAACTAGAACGGTCTAGGGGAAAAGTACGCATACCGTTGTAATCGGGCGAGTTTCTACTTTCAGATGCAACAGAAATTTTGCGGATTGGTCAATCCGTTCGCGAGATATGGCAGTTTGTAGGTAAGAAACGCTTGAGAAGCTCAACATTTTCGCAGTTCTGATGCTCGAAACGAATAACTAGAACGGCCTAGGGGAATAGTACGCATACCGTTGTAATCGGGCGAGTTTCTACTTTCAGATGCAACAGAAATTTTGCGGATTGGTCAATCCGTTCGCGAGATATGGCAGTTTGGAGGTAAGAAACGCTTGAGAAACTCAAAATTTTCGCAGTTCTGATGCTCGACAAGCATAACTAGAACGGTCTAGGGGAAAAGTACGAATACCGTTGTAATCGGGCGAGTCTCTACTTTCCGATGCAACAGAAATTTTGCGGATTGGTCAATCAGTTCGCGAGATATGGCAGTTTGGAGGTAAGAAACGCTTGAGAAACTCAAAATTTTCGCAGTTCTGATGCTCGAAACGAATAACTAGAACGGCCTAGGGGAAAAGTACGCACACCGTTGTAATCGGGCGAGTTTCTACTTTCAGATGCAATAGAAATTTTGCGGCTTAGTCAATCCGTTCGCGAGATATGGCAGTTTGGAGGTAAGAAACACTTGAGAAACTCAAAATTTTCGCAGTTCTGATGCTCGAAACGAATAACTAGAACGGCCTAGGGGAAAAGTACGCATGCCGTTGTAATCGGGCGAGTTTCTACTTTCAGATGCAACAGAAATTTTGCGGATTGGTCAATCCGTTCGCGAGATATGGCAGTTTGGAGGTAAGAAACGCTTGAGAAACTCAAAATTTTCGCAGTTCTGATGCTCGAAACGAATAACTAGAACGGTCTAGGGGGAAAGTACGCAAACCGTTGTAATCGGGCGACTTTCAACTTTCAGAGGCAACAGAAATTTTGCGGATTGGTCAATCCGTTCGCGAGATATGGCAGTTTGGAGGTAAGAAACGGTTGAGAAACTCAAAATTTTCACAGTTCTGATGCTCGAAACGAATAACCAGAACGGCCTAGGGGAAAAGTACGCATACCGTTGTAATCGGGCGAGTTTCTACTTTCAGATGCAACAGAAATTTTGCGGACTGGTCAATCCGTTCGCGAGATATGGCAGTTTGTAGGCAAGAAACGCTTGAGAAACTCAAAATTTTCGCAGTTCTGATGCTCGAAACGAATAACTAGAACGGCCAAGGGGAAAAGTACGCATACCGTTGTAATCGGGCGAGTTTCTACTTTCAGATGCAACAGAAATTTTGCGGATTGGTCAATCCGTTCGCGAGATATGGCAGTTTGGAAGTAAGAAACGCTTGAGAAACTCAAAATTTTCGCAGTTTTGATGCTCGAAACGAATAACTAGAACGGTCTAGGGGAAAAGTACGCATACCGTTGTAATCGGGCGAGTTTCCACTTTCAGATGCAACAGAAATTTTGCGGATTAGTCAATCCGTTCGCGAGATATGGCAGTTTGGAGGTAAGAATCGCTTGAGAAACTCAAAATTTTCGCAGTTCTGATGCTCGACAAGCATAACTAGAAAGGTCTAGGGGAAAAGTACGCATACCGTTGTAATCGGGCGACTTTCTACTTTCAGATGCAACAGAAATTTTGCGGATTGGTCAATCCGTTCGCGAGATATGGCAGTTTGGAGGTAAGAAACGCTTGAGAAACTCAAAATTTCCGCAGTTCTGATGCTCGAAACGAATAACTAGAACGGACAAGGGGAAAAGTACGCATACCGTTGTAATCGGGCGAGTTTCTACTTTCAGATGCAATAGAAATTTTGCGGATTGGTCAATCCGTTCGCGAGATATGGCAGTTTGGAGGTAATAAACGCTTGAGAAACTCAAAATTTTCGCAGTTCTGATGCTCGAAACGAATAACTAGAACGGCCTAGGGGAAAAGTACGCATACCGTTGTAATCGGGCGAGTTTCTACTTTCAGATGCAACAGAAATTTTGCGGATTGGTCAATCCGTTCGCGAGATATGGCAGTTTGGAGGTAATAAACGCTTGAGAAACTCAAAATTTTCGCAGTTCTGATGCTCGAAACGAATAACTAGATCGGCCTAGGGGAAAAGTACGCATACCGTTGTAATCGGGCGAGTTTCTACTTTCAGATGCAACAGAAATTTTGCGGACTGGTCAATCCGTTCGCGAGATATGGCAGTTTGTAGGCAAGAAACGCTTGAGAAACTCAAAATTTTCGCAGTTCTGATGCTCGAAACGAATAACTAGAACGGCCAAGGGGAAAAGTACGCATACCGTTGTAATCGGGCGAGTTTCTACTTTCAGATGCAACAGAAATTTTGCGGATTGGTCAATCCGTTCGCGAGATATGGCAGTTTGGAAGTAAGAAACGCTTGAGAAACTCAAAATTTTCGCAGTTTTGATGCTCGAAACGAATAACTAGAACGGTCTAGGGGAAAAGTACGCATACCGTTGTAATCGGGCGAGTTTCCACTTTCAGATGCAACAGAAATTTTGCGGATTAGTCAATCCGTTCGCGAGATATGGCAGTTTGGAGGTAAGAATCGCTTGAGAAACTCAAAATTTTCGCAGTTCTGATGCTCGGCAAGCATAACTAGAAAGGTCTAGGGGAAAAGTACGCATACCGTTGTAATCGGGCGACTTTCTACTTTCAGATGCAACAGAAATTTTGCGGATTGGTCAATCCGTTCGCGAGATATGGCAGTTTGGAGGTAAGAAACGCTTGAGAAACTCAAAATTTTCGCAGTTCTGATGCTCGAAACGAATAACTAGAACGGACAAGGGGAAAAGTACGCATACCTTTGTAATCGGGCGAGTTTCTACTTTCAGATGCAACAGAAATTTTGCGGATTAGTCAATCCGTTCGCGAGATATGGCAGTTTGGAGGTAAGAATCGCTTGAGAAATTCAAAATTTTCGCAGTTCTGATGCTCGGCAAGCATAACTAGAACGGTCTAGGGGAAAAGTACGCATACCGTTGTAATCGGGCGACTTTCTACTTTCAGAGGCAACAGAAATTTTGCGGATTGGTCAATCCGTTCGCGAGATATGGCAGTTTGGAGGTAAGAAACGGTTGAGAAACTCAAAATTTTCACAGTTCTGATGCTCGAAACGAATAACCAGAACGGCCTAGGGGAAAAGTACGCATACCGTTGTAATCGGGCGACTTTCTACTTTCAGATGCAACAGAAATTTTGCGGATTGGTCAATCCGTTCGCGAGATATGGCAGTTTGGATGTAAGAAACGCTTGAGAAACTCAACATTTTCGCAGTTCTGATGCTCGAAACGAATAACTAGAACGGCCTAGGGGAAAAGTACGCATACCGTTGTAATCGGGCGACTTTCTACTTTCAGATGCAACAGAAATTTTGCGGATTGGTCAATCCGTTCGCGAGATATGGCAGTTTGGAGGTAAGAAACGGTTGAGAAAGTCAAAACTTTCACAGTTCTGATGCTCGACAAGCATAACTAGAACGGTCTAGGGGAAAAGTACGCATACCGTTGTAATCGGGCGAGTTTCTACTTTCATATGCAACAGAAATTTTGCGGATTGGTCAATCCGTTCGCGAGATATGGCAGTTTGGAGGTAATAAACGCTTGAGAAACTCAAAATTTTCGCAGTTCTGATGCTCGAAACGAATAACTAGAACGGCCTAGGGGAAAAGTACGCATACCGTTGTAATCGGGCGAGTTTCTACTTTCAGATGCAACAGAAATTTTGCGGATTGGTCAATCCGTTCGCCATATATGGCAGCTTGGAGGTAAGCAACACTTGAGAAACCCAAAATTTTCGCAGTTCTCATGCTCGAAACGAATAACTACAACGGCCTAGGGGAAAAGTACGCATACCGTTGTAATCGGGCAAGTTTCTACTTTCAGACGCAACAGAAATTTTGCAGATTGGTCAATCTGTTCGCGAGATATGGCAGTTTGGAGGTAAGAAACGCTTGAGAAACTCAAAATTTTCGCAGTTCTGATGCTCGACAAGCATAACTAGAACGGTCTAGGGGAAAAGTACGAATACCGTTGTAATCGGGCGAGTCTCTACTTTCCGATGCAACAGAAATTTTGCGGATTGGTCAATCAGTTCGCGAGATATGGCAGTTTGGAGGTAAGAAACGCTTGAGAAACTCAAAATTTTCGCAGTTCTGATGCTCGAAACGAATAACTAGAACGGACAAGGGGAAAAGTACGCATACCGTTGTAATCGGGCGAGTTTCTACTTTCAGATGCAACAGAAATTTTGCGGATTGGTCAATCCGTTCGCGAGATATGGCAGTTTGGATGTAAGAAACGCTTGAGAAACTCAACATTTTCGCAGTTCTGATGCTCGAAACGAATAACTAGAACGGCCTAGGGGAAAAGTACGCATACCGTTGTAATCGGGCGAGTTTCTACTTTCAGATGCAACAGAAATTTTGCGGATTGGTCAATCCGTTCGTGAGATATGGCAGTTTGGAGGTAAGAAACGCTTGAGAAACTCAAAATTTTCGCAGTTCTGATGCTCGAAACGAATAACTAGAACGGCCTAGGGGAAAAGTACGCATACCGTTGTAATCGGGCGAGTTTCTACTTTCAGATGCAACAGAAATTTTGCGGATTAGTCAATCCGTTCGCGAGATATGGCAGTTTGGAGGTAAGAAACGCTTGAGAAACTCAAAATTTTCGCAGTTCTGATACTCGACAAGCATAACTAGAACGGTCTAGGGGAAAAGTACGCATACCGTTGTAATCGGGCGACTTTCTACTTTCAGATGCAACAGAAATTTTGCGGATTGGTCAATCCGTTCGCGAGATATGGCAGTTTGGAGGTAAGAAACGGTTGAGAAACTCAAAATTATCACAGTTCTGATGCTCGAAACGAGTAACCAGAACGGCCTAGGGGAAAAGTACGCATACCGTTGTAATATGGCGAGTTTCTACTTTCAGATGCAACAGAAATTTTGCGGATTGGTCAATCCGTTCGCGAGATATGGCAGTTTGGAGGTAAGAAACGCTTGAGAAACTCAAAATTTTCGCAGTTCTGATGCTCGACAAGCATAACTAGAACGGTCTAGGGGAAAGGTACGCATACCGTTGTAATCGGGCGAGTTTCTACTTTCAGATGCAACAGAAATTTTGCGGATTGGTCAATCCGTTCGCGAGATATGGCAGTTTGTAAGTAAGAAACGCTTGAGAAACTCAACATTTTCGCAGTTCTGATGTTCGAAACGAATAACTAGAACGGCCTAGGGGAAAGATCGCATACCGTTGTAATCGGGCAAGATTCTACTTTCAGATGCAACAGAAATTTTGCGGATTGGTCAATCCGTTCGCGAGATATGGCAGTTTGGAGGTAAGAAACGCTTGAGAAACTCAAAATTTTCGCAGTTCTGATGCTCGAAACGAATAACTAGAACGGACTAGGGGAAAAGTACGCATACCGTTGTAATCGGGCGAGTTTCTACGTTCAGATGCAACAGAAATTTTGCGGATTGGTCAATCCGTTCGCGAGATATGTCAGTTTGGAGGTCAGAAACGCTTGAGAAACTCAAAATTTTCGCAGTTCTGATGCTCGAAACGAATAACTAGAACGGTCTAGGGGAAAAGTACGCATACCGTTGTAATCGGGCGAGTTTCTACTTTCAGAAGCAACAGAAATTTTGCGGATTGGTCTATCCGATCGCGAGATATGGCAGTTTGGAGGTATGAAACGCTTGAGAAACTCAAAATTTTCGCAGTTCTGATGCTCGACAAGCATAACTAGAAAGGTCTAGGAGAAAAGTACGCATATCGTTGTAATCGAGCGACTTTCTACTTTCATATGCAACAGAAATTTTGCGGATTGGTCAATCCGTTCGCGAGATATGGCAGTTTGGAGGTAATAAACGCTTGAGAAACTCAAAATTTTCGCAGTTCTGATGCTCGAAACGAATAACTAGAACGGCCTAGGGGAAAAGTACGCATACCGTTGTAATCGGGCGAGTTTCTACTTTCAGATGCAACAGAAATTTTGCGGATTGGTCAATCCGTTCGCCATATATGGCAGCTTGGAGGTAAGCAACACTTGAGAAACCCAAAATTTTCGCAGTTCTCATGCTCGAAACGAATAACTACAACGGCCTAGGGGAAAAGTACGCATACCGTTGTAATCGGGCAAGTTTCTACTTTCAGACGCAACAGAAATTTTGCAGATTGGTCAATCTGTTCGCGAGATATGGCAGTTTGGAGGTAAGAAACGCTTGAGAAACTCAAAATTTTCGCAGTTCTGATGCTCGACAAGCATAACTAGAACGGTCTAGGGGAAAAGTACGAATACCGTTGTAATCGGGCGAGTCTCTACTTTCCGATGCAACAGAAATTTTGCGGATTGGTCAATCAGTTCGCGAGATATGGCAGTTTGGAGGTAAGAAACGCTTGAGAAACTCAAAATTTTCGCAGTTCTGATGCTCGAAACGAATAACTAGAACGGACAAGGGGAAAAGTACGCATACCGTTGTAATCGGGCGAGTTTCTACTTTCAGATGCAACAGAAATTTTGCGGATTGGTCAATCCGTTCGCGAGATATGGCAGTTTGGATGTAAGAAACGCTTGAGAAACTCAACATTTTCGCAGTTCTGATGCTCGAAACGAATAACTAGAACGGCCTAGGGGAAAAGTACGCATACCGTTGTAATCGGGCGAGTTTCTACTTTCAGATGCAACAGAAATTTTGCGGATTGGTCAATCCGTTCGTGAGATATGGCAGTTTGGAGGTAAGAAACGCTTGAGAAACTCAAAATTTTCGCAGTTCTGATGCTCGAAACGAATAACTAGAACGGCCTAGGGGAAAAGTACGCATACCGTTGTAATCGGGCGAGTTTCTACTTTCAGATGCAACAGAAATTTTGCGGATTAGTCAATCCGTTCGCGAGATATGGCAGTTTGGAGGTAAGAAACGCTTGAGAAACTCAAAATTTTCGCAGTTCTGATGCTCGACAAGCATAACTAGAACGGTCTAGGGGAAAAGTACGCATACCGTTGTAATCGGGCGAGTTTCTACTTTCAGATGCAACAGAAATTTTGCGGATTGGTCAATCCGTTCGCGAGATATGGCAGTTTGTAGGTAAGAAACGCTTGAGAAGCTCAACATTTTCGCAGTTCTGATGCTCGAAACGAATAACTAGAACGGCCTAGGGGAATAGTACGCATACCGTTGTAATCGGGCGAGTTTCTACTTTCAGATGCAACAGAAATTTTGCGGATTGGTCAATCCGTTCGCGAGATATGGCAGTTTGGAGGTAAGAAACGCTTGAGAAACTCAAAATTTTCGCAGTTCTGATGCTCGAAACGAATAACTAGAACGGACTAGGGGAAAAGTACGCATACCGTTGTAATCGGGCGAGATTCTACTTTCAGATGCAACAGAAATTTTGCAGATTGGTCAATCCGTTCGCGAGATATGGCAGTTTGGAGGTAAGAAACGCTTGAGAAACTCAAAATTTTCGCAGTTCTGATGCTCGAAACGAATAACTAGAACGGCCTAGGGGAAAAGTACGCATACCGTTGTAATCGGGCGAGTATCTACTTTCAGATGCAACAGAAATTTTGCGGATTAGTCAATCCTTTCGCGAGATATGGCAGTTTGGAGGTATGAAACGCTTGAGAAACTCAAAATTTTCGCAGTTCTGATACTCGACAAGCATAACTAGAACGGTCTAGGGGAAAAGTACGCATACCGTTGTAATCGGGCGACTTTCTACTTTCAGATGCAACAGAAATTTTGCGGATTGGTCAATCCGTTCGCGAGATATGGCAGTTTGGAGGTAAGAAACGGTTGAGAAACTCAAAATTATCACAGTTCTGATGCTCGAAACGAGTAACCAGAACGGCCTAGGGGAAAAGTACGCATACCGTTGTAATATGGCGAGTTTCTACTTTCAGATGCAACAGAAATTTTGCGGATTGGTCAATCCGTTCGCGAGATATGGCAGTTTGGAGGTAAGAAACGCTTGAGAAACTCAAAATTTTCGCAGTTCTGATGCTCGACAAGCATAACTAGAACGGTCTAGGGGAAAGGTACGCATACCGTTGTAATCGGGCGAGTTTCTACTTTCAGATGCAACAGAAATTTTGCGGATTGGTCAATCCGTTCGCGAGATATGGCAGTTTGTAAGTAAGAAACGCTTGAGAAACTCAACATTTTCGCAGTTCTGATGTTCGAAACGAATAACTAGAACGGCCTAGGGGAAAGATCGCATACCGTTGTAATCGGGCAAGATTCTACTTTCAGATGCAACAGAAATTTTGCGGATTGGTCAATCCGTTCGCGAGATATGGCAGTTTGGAGGTAAGAAACGCTTGAGAAACTCAAAATTTTCGCAGTTCTGATGCTCGAAACGAATAACTAGAACGGACTAGGGGAAAAGTACGCATACCGTTGTAATCGGGCGAGTTTCTACGTTCAGATGCAACAGAAATTTTGCGGATTGGTCAATCCGTTCGCGAGATATGGCAGTTTGGAGGTCAGAAACGCTTGAGAAACTCAAAATTTTCGCAGTTCTGATGCTCGAAACGAATAACTAGAACGGTCTAGGGGAAAAGTACGCATACCGTTGTAATCGGGCGAGTTTCTACTTTCAGAAGCAACAGAAATTTTGCGGATTGGTCTATCCGATCGCGAGATATGGCAGTTTGGAGGTATGAAACGCTTGAGAAACTCAAAATTTTCGCAGTTCTGATGCTCGACAAGCATAACTAGAAAGGTCTAGGAGAAAAGTACGCATATCGTTGTAATCGAGCGACTTTCTACTTTCAGATGCAACAGAAATTTTGCGGATTGGTCAATCCGTTCGCGAGATATGGCAGTTTGGAGGTAAGAAACGGTTGAGAAACTCAAAATTATCACAGTTCTGATGCTCGAAACGAGTAACCAGAACGGCCTAGGGGAAAAGTACGCATACCGTTGTAATATGGCGAGTTTCTACTTTCAGATGCAACACAAATTTTGCGGATTGGTCAATCCGTTCGCGAGATATGGCAGTTTGGAGGTAAGAAACGCTTGAGAAACTCAAAATTTTCGCAGTTCTGATGCTCGGCAAGCATAACTAGAACGGTGTAGGGGAAAAGTACTCATACCGTTGTAATCGGGCGAGTTTCTACTTTCAGATGCAACAGAAATTTTGCGGATTGGTCAATCCGTTCGCGAGATATGGCAGTTTGGAGGTCAGAAACGCTTGAGAAACTCAAAATTTTCGCAGTTCTGATGCTCGAAACGAATAACTAGAACGGCCTAGGGGAAAAGTACTCATACCGTTGTAATCGGGCGAGTTTCTACTTTCAGATGCAACAGAAATTTTGCGGATTAGTCAATCCGTTCGCGAGATATGGCTGTTTGAAGGTAAGAAACGCTTGAGAAACTCAAAATTTTCGCAGTTCTGATGCTCGAAATGAATAACTAGAACGGCCTAGGGGAAAAGTACGCATACCGTTTTAATCGGGCGACTTTCTACTTTCAGATGCAACAGAAATTTTGCGGATTGGTCAATCCGTTCGCGAGATATGGCAGTTTGGAGGTAACAAACGGTTGAGAAACTCAAAATTTTCACAGTTCTGATGCTCGAAACGAATAACCAGAACGGCCTAGGGGAAAAGTACGCATACCGTTGTAATCCGGCGAGTTTCTACTTTCAGATGCAACAGAAATTTTGCGGATTGGTCAATCCGTTCGCGAGATATGGCAGTTTGTAGGTAAGAAACGCTTGAGAAACTCAACATTTTCGCAGTTCTGATGCTCGAAACGAATAACTAGAACGGCCTAGGGGAATAGTACGCATACCGTTGTAATCGGGCGAGTTTCTACTTTCAGATGCAACAGAAATTTTGCGAATTGGTCAATCCGTTCGCGAGATATGGCAGTTTGGAGGTCAGAAACGCTTGAGAAACTCAAAATTTTCGCAGTTCTGATGCTCGAAACGAATAACTAGAACGGCCTAGGGGAAAAGTACTCATACCGTTGTAATCGGGCGAGTTTCTACTTTCAGATGCAACAGAAATTTTGCGGATTAGTCAATCCGTTCGCGAGATATGGCTGTTTGAAGGTAAGAAACGCTTGAGAAACTCAAAATTTTCGCAGTTCTGATGCTCGAAATGAATAACTAGAACGGCCTAGGGGAAAAGTACGCATACCGTTTTAATCGGGCGAGTTTCTACTTTCAGATGCAACAGAAATTTTGCGGATTGGTCAATCCGTTCGCGAGATATGGCAGTTTGGAGGTAAGAAACGCTTGAGAAACTCAAAATTTTCGCAGTTCTGATGCTCGAAACGAATAACTAGAACGGACTAGGGGAAAAGTACGCATACCGTTTTAATCGGGCGACTTTCTACTTTCAGATGCAACAGAAATTTTGCGGATTGGTCAATCCGTTCGCGAGATATGGCAGTTTGGAGGTAAGAATCGCTTGAGAAACTCAAAATTTTCGCAGTTCTGATGCTCGACAAGCATAACTAGAAAGGTCTAGGGGAAAAGTACGCATACCGTTGTAATCGGGCGACTTTCTACTTTCAGATGCAACAGAAATTTTGCGGATTGGTCAATCCGTTCGCGAGATATGGCAGTTTGGAGGTAAGAAACGCTTGAGAAACTCAAAATTTTCGCAGTTCTGATGCTCGAAACGAATAACTAGAACGGACAAGGGGAAAAGTACGCATACCGTTGTAATCGGGCGAGTTTCTACTTTCAGATGCAACAGAAATTTTGCGGATTAGTCAATCCGTTCGCGAGATATGGCAGTTTGGAGGTAAGAATCGCTTGAGAAATTCAAAATTTTCGCAGTTCTGATGCTCGGCAAGCATAACTAGAACGGTCTAGGGGAAAAGTACGCATACCGTTGTAATCGGGCGACTTTCTACTTTCAGAGGCAACAGAAATTTTGCGGATTGGTCAATCCGTTCGCGAGATATGGCAGTTTGGAGGTAAGAAACGGTTGAGAAACTCAAAATTTTCACAGTTCTGATGCTCGAAACGAATAACCAGAACGGCCTAGGGGAAAAGTACGCATACCGTTGTAATCGGGCGACTTTCTACTTTCAGATGCAACAGAAATTTTGCG
Source organism: Ptiloglossa arizonensis (assembly GCF_051014685.1). Lineage (NCBI taxonomy): Eukaryota > Metazoa > Arthropoda > Insecta > Hymenoptera > Colletidae > Ptiloglossa > Ptiloglossa arizonensis. The sequence goes on from NW_027479104.1 coordinate 84,682, forward strand.
GATTGGTCAATCCGTTCGCGAGATATGGCAGTTTGGATGTAAGAAACGCTTGAGAAACTCAACATTTTCGCAGTTCTGATGCTCGAAACGAATAACTAGAACGGCCTAGGGGAAAAGTACGCATACCGTTGTAATCGGGCGACTTTCTACTTTCAGATGCAACAGAAATTTTGCGGATTGGTCAATCCGTTCGCGAGATATGGCAGTTTGGAGGTAAGAAACGGTTGAGAAACTCAAAACTTTCACAGTTCTGATGCTCGACAAGCATAACTAGAACGGTCTAGGGGAAAAGTACGAATACCGTTGTAATCGGGCGAGTTTCTACTTTCATATGCAACAGAAATTTTGCGGATTGGTCAATCCGTTCGCGAGATATGGCAGTTTGGAGGTAATAAACGCTTGAGAAACTCAAAATTTTCGCAGTTCTGATGCTCGAAACGAATAACTAGAACGGCCTAGGGGAAAAGTACGCATACCGTTGTAATCGGGCGAGTTTCTACTTTCAGATGCAACAGAAATTTTGCGGATTCGTCAATCCGTTCGCCATATATGGCAGCTTGGAGGTAAGCAACACTTGAGAAACCCAAAATTTTCGCAGTTCTCATGCTCGAAACGAATAACTACAACGGCCTAGGGGAAAAGTACGCATACCGTTGTAATCGGGCAAGTTTCTACTTTCAGACGCAACAGAAATTTTGCAGATTGGTCAATCTGTTCGCGAGATATGGCAGTTTGGAGGTAAGAAACGCTTGAGAAACTCAAAATTTTCGCAGTTCTGATGCTCGACAAGCATAACTAGAACGGTCTAGGGGAAAAGTACGAATACCGTTGTAATCGGGCGAGTCTCTACTTTCCGATGCAACAGAAATTTTGCGGATTGGTCAATCAGTTCGCGAGATATGGCAGTTTGGAGGTAAGAAACGCTTGAGAAACTCAAAATTTTCGCAGTTCTGATGCTCGAAACGAATAACTAGAACGGACAAGGGGAAAAGTACGCATACCGTTGTAATCGGGCGAGTTTCTACTTTCAGATGCAACAGAAATTTTGCGGATTGGTCAATCCGTTCGCGAGATATGGCAGTTTGGATGTAAGAAACGCTTGAGAAACTCAACATTTTCGCAGTTCTGATGCTCGAAACGAATAACTAGAACGGCCTAGGGGAAAAGTACGCATACCGTTGTAATCGGGCGAGTTTCTACTTTCAGATGCAACAGAAATTTTGCGGATTGGTCAATCCGTTCGCGAGATATGGCAGTTTGGAGGTAAGAAACGCTTGAGAAACTCAAAATTTTCGCAGTTCTGATGCTCGAAACGAATAACTAGAACGGACTAGGGGAAAAGTACGCATACCGTTGTAATCGGGCGAGATTCTACCCTCAGATGCAACAGAAATTTTGCGGATTGGTCAATCCGTTCGCGAGATATGGCAGTTTGGAGGTAAGAAACGCTTGAGAAACTCAAAATTTTCGCAGTTCTGATGCTCGAAACGAATAACTAGAACGGCCTAGGGGAAAAGTACGCATACCGTTGTAATCGGGCGAGTTTCTACTTTCAGATGCAACAGAAATTTTGCGGATTAGTCAATCCTTTCGCGAGATATGGCAGTTTGGAGGTATGAAACGCTTGAGAAACTCAAAATTTTCGCAGTTCTGATACTCGACAAGCATAACTAGAACGGTCTAGGGGAAAAGTACGCATACCGTTGTAATCGGGCGACTTTCTACTTTCAGATGCAACAGAAATTTTGCGGATTGGTCAATCCGTTCGCGAGATATGGCAGTTTGGAGGTAAGAAACGGTTGAGAAACTCAAAATTATCACAGTTCTGATGCTCGAAAGGAGTAACCAGAACGGCCTAGGGGAAAAGTACGCATACCGTTGTAATATGGCGAGTTTCTACTTTCAGATGCAACAGAAATTTTGCGGATTGGTCAATCCGTTCGCGACATATGGCAGTTTGGAGGTAAGAAACGCTTGAGAAACTCAAAATTTTCGCAGTTCTGATGCTCGACAAGCATAACTAGAACGGTCTAGGGGAAAGGTACGCATACCGTTGTAATCGGGCGAGTTTCTACTTTCAGATGCAACAGAAATTTTGCGGATTGGTCAATCCGTTCGCGAGATATGGCAGTTTGTAAGTAAGAAACGCTTGAGAAACTCAACATTTTCGCAGTTCTGATGTTCGAAACGAATAACTAGAACGGCCTAGGGGAAAGATCGCATACCGTTGTAATCGGGCAAGATTCTACTTTCAGATGCAACAGAAATTTTGCGGATTGGTCAATCCGTTCGCGAGATATGGCAGTTTGGAGGTAAGAAACGCTTGAGAAACTCAAAATTTTCGCAGTTCTGATGCTCGAAACGAATAACTAGAACGGACTAGGGGAAAAGTACGCATACCGTTGTAATCGGGCGAGTTTCTACGTTCAGATGCAACAGAAATTTTGCGGATTGGTCAATCCGTTCGCGAGATATGGCAGTTTGGAGGACAGAAACGCTTGAGAAACTCAAAATTTTCGCAGTTCTGATGCTCGAAACGAATAACTAGAACGGCCTAGGGGAAAAGTACTCATACCGTTGTAATCGGGCGAGTTTCTACTTTCAGATGCAACAGAAATTTTGCGGATTAGTCAATCCGTTCGCGAGATATGGCTGTTTGAAGGTAAGAAACGCTTGAGAAACTCAAAATTTTCGCAGTTCTGATGCTCGAAATGAATAACTAGAACGGCCTAGGGGAAAAGTACGCATACCGTTTTAATCGGGCGAGTTTCTACCTTCAGATGCAACAGAAATTTTGCGGATTGGTCAATCCGTTCGCGAGATATGGCAGTTTGGAGGTAAGAAACGCTTGAGAAACTCAAAATTTTCGCAGTTCTGATGCTCGAAACGAATAACTAGAACGGACTAGGGGAAAAGTACGCATACCGTTGTAATCGGGCGAGTTTCTACGTTCAGATGCAACAGAAATTTTGGGGATTGGTCAATCCGTTCGCGAGATATGGCAGTTTGGAGGTCAGAAACGCTTGAGAAACTCAAAATTTTCGCAGTTCTGATGCTCGAAACGAATAACTAGAACGGCCTAGGGGAAAAGTACTCATACCGTTGTAATCGGGCGAGTTTCTACTTTCAGATGCAACAGAAATTTTGCGGATTAGTCAATCCGTTCGCGAGATATGGCTGTTTGAAGGTAAGAAACGCTTGAGAAACTCAAAATTTTCGCAGTTCTGATGCTCGAAATGAATAACTAGAACGTCCTAGGGGAAAAGTACGCATACCGTTTTAATCGGGCGACTTTCTACTTTCAGATGCAACAGAAATTTTGCGGATTGGTCAATCCGTTCGCGAGATATGGCAGTTTGGAGGTAACAAACGGTTGAGAAACTCAAAACTTTCACAGTTCTGATGCTCGACAAGCATAACTAGAACGGTCTAGGGGAAAAGTACGCATACCGTTGTAATCGGGCGAGTTTCTACTTTCATATGCAACAGAAATTTTGCGGATTGGTCAATCCGTTCGCGAGATATGGCAGTTTGGAGGTAATAAACGCTTGAGAAACTCAAAATTTTCGCAGTTCTGATGCTCGAAACGAATAACTAGAACGGCCTAGGGGAAAAGTACGCATACCGTTGTAATCGGGCGAGTTTCTACTTTCAGATGCAACAGAAATTTTGCGGATTGGTCAATCCGTTCGCGAGATATGGCAGTTTGGAGGTAATAAACGCTTGAGAAACTCAAAATTTTCGCTGTTCTGATGCTCGAAACGAATAACTAGATCGGCCTAGGGGAAAAGTACGCATACCGTTGTAATCGGGCGAGTTTCTACTTTCAGATGCAACAGAAATTTTGCGGACTGGTCAATCCGTTCGCGAGATATGGCAGTTTGTAGGCAAGAAACGCTTGAGAAACTCAAAATTTTCGCAGTTCTGATGCTCGAAACGAATAACTAGAACAGCCAAGGGGAAAAGTACGCATACCGTTGTAATCGGGCGAGTTTCTACTTTCAGATGCAACAGAAATTTTGCGGATTGGTCAATCCGTTCGCGAGATATGGCAGTTTGGAAGTAAGAAACGCTTGAGAAACTCAAAATTTTCGCAGTTTTGATGCTCGAAACGAATAACTAGAACGGTCTAGGGGAAAAGTACGCATACCGTTGTAATCGGGCGAGTTTCCACTTTCAGATGCAACAGAAATTTTGCGGATTAGTCAATCCGTTCGCGAGATATGGCAGTTTGGAGGTAAGAATCGCTTGAGAAACTCAAAATTTTCGCAGTTCTGATGCTCGACAAGCATAACTAGAAAGGTCTAGGGGAAAAGTACGCATACCGTTGTAATCGGGCGACTTTCTACTTTCAGATGCAACAGAAATTTTGCGGATTGGTCAATCCGTTCGCGAGATATGGCAGTTTGGAGGTAATAAACGCTTGAGAAACTCAAAATTTTCGCAGTTCTGATGCTCGAAACGAATAACTAGAACGGCCTAGGGGAAAAGTACGCATACCGTTGTAATCGGGCGAGTTTCTACTTTCAGATGCAACAGAAATTTTGCGGATTGGTCAATCCGTTCGCCATATATGGCAGCTTGGAGGTAAGCAACACTTGAGAAACCCAAAATTTTCGCAGTTCTCATGCTCGAAACGAATAACTACAACGGCCTAGGGGAAAAGTACGCATACCGTTGTAATCGGGCAAGTTTCTACTTTCAGACGCAACAGAAATTTTGCAGATTGGTCAATCCGATCGCGAGATATGGCAGTTTGGAGGTATGAAACGCTTGAGAAACTCAAAATTTTCGCAGTTCTGATGCTCGACAAGCATAACTAGAAAGGTCTAGGAGAAAAGTACGCATATCGTTGTAATCGAGCGACTTTCTACTTTCAGATGCAACAGAAATTTTGCGGATTGGTCAATCCGTTCGCGAGATATGGCAGTTTGGAGGTAAGAAACGGTTGAGAAACTCAAAATTATCACAGTTCTGATGCTCGAAACGAGTAACCAGAACGGCCTAGGGGAAAAGTACGCATACCGTTGTAATATGGCGAGTTTCTACTTTCAGATGCAACACAAATTTTGCGGATTGGTCAATCCGTTCGCGAGATATGGCAGTTTGGAGGTAAGAAACGCTTGAGAAACTCAAAATTTTCGCAGTTCTGATGCTCGGCAAGCATAACTAGAACGGTGTAGGGGAAAAGTACTCATACCGTTGTAATCGGGCGAGTTTCTACTTTCAGATGCAACAGAAATTTTGCGGATTGGTCAATCCGTTCGCGAGATATGGCAGTTTGGAGGTCAGAAACGCTTGAGAAACTCAAAATTTTCGCAGTTCTGATGCTCGAAACGAATAACTAGAACGGCCTAGGGGAAAAGTACTCATACCGTTGTAATCGGGCGAGTTTCTACTTTCAGATGCAACAGAAATTTTGCGGATTAGTCAATCCGTTCGCGAGATATGGCTGTTTGAAGGTAAGAAACGCTTGAGAAACTCAAAATTTTCGCAGTTCTGATGCTCGAAATGAATAACTAGAACGGCCTAGGGGAAAAGTACGCATACCGTTTTAATCGGGCGACTTTCTACTTTCAGATGCAACAGAAATTTTGCGGATTGGTCAATCCGTTCGCGAGATATGGCAGTTTGGAGGTAACAAACGGTTGAGAAACTCAAAATTTTCACAGTTCTGATGCTCGAAACGAATAACCAGAACGGCCTAGGGGAAAAGTACGCATACCGTTGTAATCGGGCGAGTTTCTACTTTCAGATGCAACAGAAATTTTGCGGATTGGTCAATCCGTTCGCGAGATATGGCAGTTTGTAGGTAAGAAACGCTTGAGAAACTCAACATTTTCGCAGTTCTGATGCTCGAAACGAATAACTAGAACGGCCTAGGGGAATAGTACGCATACCGTTGTAATCGGGCGAGTTTCTACTTTCAGATGCAACAGAAATTTTGCGAATTGGTCAATCCGTTCGCGAGATATGGCAGTTTGGAGGTCAGAAACGCTTGAGAAACTCAAAATTTTCGCAGTTCTGATACTCGAAACGAATAACTAGAACGGACTAGGGGAAAAGTACGCATACCGTTGTAATCGGGCGAGTTTCTACGTTCAGATGCAACAGAAATTTTGGGGATTGGTCAATCCGTTCGCGAGATATGGCAGTTTGGAGGTCAGAAACGCTTGAGAAACTCAAAATTTTCGCAGTTCTGATGCTCGAAACGAATAACTAGAACGGCCTAGGGGAAAAGTACTCATACCGTTGTAATCGGGCGAGTTTCTACTTTCAGATGCAACAGAAATTTTGCGGATTAGTCAATCCGTTCGCGAGATATGGCTGTTTGAAGGTAAGAAACGCTTGAGAAACTCAAAATTTTCGCAGTTCTGATGCTCGAAATGAATAACTAGAACGGCCTAGGGGAAAAGTACGCATACCGTTTTAATCGGGCGACTTTCTACTTTCAGATGCAACAGAAATTTTGCGGATTGGTCAATCCGTTCGCGAGATATGGCAGTTTGGAGGTAACAAACGGTTGAGAAACTCAAAACTTTCACAGTTCTGATGCTCGACAAGCATAACTAGAACGGTCTAGGGGAAAAGTACGCATACCGTTGTAATCGGGCGAGTTTCTACTTTCATATGCAACAGAAATTTTGCGGATTGGTCAATCCGTTCGCGAGATATGGCAGTTTGGAGGTAATAAACGCTTGAGAAACTCAAAATTTTCGCAGTTCTGATGCTCGAAACGAATAACTAGAACGGCCTAGGGGAAAAGTACGCATACCGTTGTAATCGGGCGAGTTTCTACTTTCAGATGCAACAGAAATTTTGCGGATTGGTCAATCCGTTCGCGAGATATGGCAGTTTGGAGGTAATAAACGCTTGAGAAACTCAAAATTTTCGCAGTTCTGATGCTCGAAACGAATAACTAGATCGGCCTAGGGGAAAAGTACGCATACCGTTGTAATCGGGCGAGTTTCTACTTTCAGATGCAACAGAAATTTTGCGGACTGGTCAATCCGTTCGCGAGATATGGCAGTTTGTAGGCAAGAAACGCTTGAGAAACTCAAAATTTTCGCAGTTCTGATGCTCGAAACGAATAACTAGAACGGCCAAGGGGAAAAGTACGCATACCGTTGTAATCGGGCGAGTTTCTACTTTCAGATGCAACAGAAATTTTGCGGATTGGTCAATCCGTTCGCGAGATATGGCAGTTTGGAAGTAAGAAACGCTTGAGAAACTCAAAATTTTCGCAGTTTTGATGCTCGAAACGAATAACTAGAACGGTCTAGGGGAAAAGTACGCATACCGTTGTAATCGGGCGAGTTTCCACTTTCAGATGCAACAGAAATTTTGCGGATTAGTCAATCCGTTCGCGAGATATGGCAGTTTGGAGGTAAGAATCGCTTGAGAAACTCAAAATTTTCGCAGTTCTGATGCTCGACAAGCATAACTAGAAAGGTCTAGGGGAAAAGTACGCATACCGTTGTAATCGGGCGACTTTCTACTTTCAGATGCAACAGAAATTTTGCGGATTGGTCAATCCGTTCGCGAGATATGGCAGTTTGGAGGTAAGAAACGCTTGAGAAACTCAAAATTTTCGCAGTTCTGATGCTCGAAACGAATAACTAGAACGGACAAGGGGAAAAGTACGCATACCGTTGTAATCGGGCGAGTTTCTACTTTCAGATGCAACAGAAATTTTGCGGATTAGTCAATCCGTTCGCGAGATATGGCAGTTTGGAGGTAAGAATCGCTTGAGAAATTCAAAATTTTCGCAGTTCTGATGCTCGGCAAGCATAACTAGAACGGTCTAGGGGAAAAGTACGCATACCGTTGTAATCGGGCGACTTTCTACTTTCAGAGGCAACAGAAATTTTGCGGATTGGTCAATCCGTTCGCGAGATATGGCAGTTTGGAGGTAAGAAACGGTTGAGAAACTCAAAATTTTCACAGTTCTGATGCTCGAAACGAATAACCAGAACGTCCTAGGGGAAAAGTACGCATACCGTTGTAATCGGGCGACTTTCTACTTTCAGATGCAACAGAAATTTTGCGGATTGGTCAATCCGTTCGCGAGATATGGCAGTTTGGATGTAAGAAACGCTTGAGAAACTCAACATTTTCGCAGTTCTGATGCTCGAAACGAATAACTAGAACGGCCTAGGGGAAAAGTACGCATACCGTTGTAATCGGGCGACTTTCTACTTTCAGATGCAACAGAAATTTTGCGGATTGGTCAATCCGTTCGCGAGATATGGCAGTTTGGAGGTAAGAAACGGTTGAGAAACTCAAAACTTTCACAGTTCTGATGCTCGACAAGCATAACTAGAACGGTCTAGGGGAAAAGTACGCATACCGTTGTAATCGGGCGAGTTTCTACTTTCATATGCAACAGAAATTTTGCGGATTGGTCAATCCGTTCGCGAGATATGGCAGTTTGGAGGTAATAAACGCTTGAGAAACTCAAAATTTTCGCAGTTCTGATGCTCGAAACGAATAACTAGAACGGCCTAGGGGAAAAGTACGCATACCGTTGTAATCGGGCGAGTTTCTACTTTCAGATGCAACAGAAATTTTGCGGATTGGTCAATCCGTTCGCCATATATGGCAGCTTGGAGGTAAGCAACACTTGAGAAACCCAAAATTTTCGCAGTTCTCATGCTCGAAACGAATAACTACAACGGCCTAGGGGAAAAGTACGCATACCGTTGTGATCGGGCAAGTTTCTACTTTCAGACGCAACAGAAATTTTGCAGATTGGTCAATCTGTTCGCGAGATATGGCAGTTTGGAGGTAAGAAACGCTTGAGAAACTCAAAATTTTCGCAGTTCTGATGCTCGACAAGCATAACTAGAACGGTCTAGGGGAAAAGTACGAATACCGTTGTAATCGGGCGAGTCTCTACTTTCCGATGCAACAGAAATTTTGCGGATTGGTCAATCAGTTCGCGAGATATGGCAGTTTGGATGTAAGAAACGCTTGAGAAACTCAAAATTTTCGCAGTTCTGATGCTCGAAACGAATAACTAGAACGGACAAGGGGAAAAGTACGCATACCGTTGTAATCGGGCGAGTTTCTACTTTCAGATGCAACAGAAATTTTGCGGATTGGTCAATCCGTTCGCGAGATATGGCAGTTTGGATGTAAGAAACGCTTGAGAAACTCAACATTTTCGCAGTTCTGATGCTCGAAACGAATAACTAGAACGGCCTAGGGGAAAAGTACGCATACCGTTGTAATCGGGCGAGTTTCTACTTTCAGATGCAACAGAAATTTTGCGGATTGGTCAATCCGTTCGCGAGATATGGCAGTTTGGAGGTAAGAAACGCTTGAGAAACTCAAAATTTTCGCAGTTCTGATGCTCGAAACGAATAACTAGAACGGCCTAGGGGAAAAGTACGCATACCGTTGTAATCGGGCGAGTTTCTACTTTCAGATGCAACAGAAATTTTGCGGATTGGTCAATCCGTTCGCCATATATGGCAGCTTGGAGGTAAGCAACACTTGAGAAACCCAAAATTTTCGCAGTTCTCATGCTCGAAACGAATAACTACAACGGCCTAGGGGAAAAGTACGCATACCGTTGTAATCGGGCAAGTTTCTACTTTCAGACGCAACAGAAATTTTGCAGATTGGTCAATCTGTTCGCGAGATATGGCAGTTTGGAGGTAAGAAACGCTTGAGAAACTCAAAATTTTCGCAGTTCTGATGCTCGACAAGCATAACTAGAACGGTCTAGGGGAAAAGTACGAATACCGTTGTAATCGGGCGAGTCTCTACTTTCCGATGCAACAGAAATTTTGCGGATTGGTCAATCAGTTCGCGAGATATGGCAGTTTGGAGGTAAGAAACGCTTGAGAAACTCAAAATTTTCGCAGTTCTGATGCTCGAAACGAATAACTAGAACGGACAAGGGGAAAAGTACGCATACCGTTGTAATCGGGCGAGTTTCTACTTTCAGATGCAACAGAAATTTTGCGGATTGGTCAATCCGTTCGCGAGATATGGCAGTTTGGATGTAAGAAACGCTTGAGAAACTCAACATTTTCGCAGTTCTGATGCTCGAAACGAATAACTAGAACGGCCTAGGGGAAAAGTACGCATACCGTTGTAATCGGGCGAGTTTCTACTTTCAGATGCAACAGAAATTTTGCGGATTGGTCAATCCGTTCGCGAGATATGGCAGTTTGGAGGTAAGAAACGCTTGAGAAACTCAAAATTTTCGCAGTTCTGATGCTCGAAACGAATAACTAGAACGGCCTAGGGGAAAAGTACGCATACCGTTGTAATCGGGCGAGTTTCTACTTTCAGATGCAACAGAAATTTTGCGGATTAGTCAATCCGTTCGCGAGATATGGCAGTTTGGAGGTAAGAAACGCTTGAGAAACTCAAAATTTTCGCAGTTCTGATGCTCGGCAAGCATAACTAGAACGGTCTAGGGGAAAAGTACGCATACCGTTGTAATCGGGCGAGTTTCTACTTTCAGATGCAACAGAAATTTTGCGGATTGGTCAATCCGTTCGCGAGATATGGCAGTTTGTAGGTAAGAAACGCTTGAGAAGCTCAACATTTTCGCAGTTCTGATGCTCGAAACGAATAACTAGAACGGCCTAGGGGAATAGTACGCATACCGTTGTAATCGGGCGAGTTTCTACTTTCAGATGCAACAGAAATTTTGCGGATTGGTCAATCCGTTCGCGAGATATGGCAGTTTGGAGGTAAGAAACGGTTGAGAAACTCAAAATTTTCACAGTTCTGATGCTCGAAACGAATAACCAGAACGGCCTAGGGGAAAAGTACGCATACCGTTGTAATCGGGCGACTTTCTACTTTCAGATGCAACAGAAATTTTGCGGATTGGTCAATCCGTTCGCGAGATATGGCAGTTTGGATGTAAGAAACGCTTGAGAAACTCAACATTTTCGCAGTTCTGATGCTCGAAACGAATAACTAGAACGGCCTAGGGGAAAAGTACGCATACCGTTGTAATCGGGCGACTTTCTACTTTCAGATGCAACAGAAATTTTGCGGATTGGTCAATCCGTTCGCGAGATATGGCAGTTTGGAGGTAAGAAACGGTTGAGAAACTCAAAACTTTCACAGTTCTGATGCTCGACAAGCATAACTAGAACGGTCTAGGGGAAAAGTACGCATACCGTTGTAATCGGGCGAGTTTCTACTTTCATATGCAACAGAAATTTTGCGGATTGGTCAATCCGTTCGCGAGATATGGCAGTTTGGAGGTAATAAACGCTTGAGAAACTCAAAATTTTCGCAGTTCTGATGCTCGAAACGAATAACTAGAACGGCCTAGGGGAAAAGTACGCATACCGTTGTAATCGGGCGAGTTTCTACTTTCAGATGCAACAGAAATTTTGCGGATTGGTCAATCCGTTCGCCATATATGGCAGCTTGGAGGTAAGCAACACTTGAGAAACCCAAAATTTTCGCAGTTCTCATGCTCGAAACGAATAACTACAACGGCCTAGGGGAAAAGTACGCATACCGTTGTGATCGGGCAAGTTTCTACTTTCAGACGCAACAGAAATTTTGCAGATTGGTCAATCTGTTCGCGAGATATGGCAGTTTGGAGGTAAGAAACGCTTGAGAAACTCAAAATTTTCGCAGTTCTGATGCTCGACAAGCATAACTAGAACGGTCTAGGGGAAAAGTACGAATACCGTTGTAATCGGGCGAGTCTCTACTTTCCGATGCAACAGAAATTTTGCGGATTGGTCAATCAGTTCGCGAGATATGGCAGTTTGGATGTAAGAAACGCTTGAGAAACTCAAAATTTTCGCAGTTCTGATGCTCGAAACGAATAACTAGAACGGACAAGGGGAAAAGTACGCATACCGTTGTAATCGGGCGAGTTTCTACTTTCAGATGCAACAGAAATTTTGCGGATTGGTCAATCCGTTCGCGAGATATGGCAGTTTGGATGTAAGAAACGCTTGAGAAACTCAACATTTTCGCAGTTCTGATGCTCGAAACGAATAACTAGAACGGCCTAGGGGAAAAGTACGCATACCGTTGTAATCGGGCGAGTTTCTACTTTCAGATGCAACAGAAATTTTGCGGATTGGTCAATCCGTTCGCGAGATATGGCAGTTTGGAGGTAAGAAACGCTTGAGAAACTCAAAATTTTCGCAGTTCTGATGCTCGAAACGAATAACTAGAACGGCCTAGGGGAAAAGTACGCATACCGTTGTAATCGGGCGAGTTTCTACTTTCAGATGCAACAGAAATTTTGCGGATTGGTCAATCCGTTCGCCATATATGGCAGCTTGGAGGTAAGCAACACTTGAGAAACCCAAAATTTTCGCAGTTCTCATGCTCGAAACGAATAACTACAACGGCCTAGGGGAAAAGTACGCATACCGTTGTAATCGGGCAAGTTTCTACTTTCAGACGCAACAGAAATTTTGCAGATTGGTCAATCTGTTCGCGAGATATGGCAGTTTGGAGGTAAGAAACGCTTGAGAAACTCAAAATTTTCGCAGTTCTGATGCTCGACAAGCATAACTAGAACGGTCTAGGGGAAAAGTACGAATACCGTTGTAATCGGGCGAGTCTCTACTTTCCGATGCAACAGAAATTTTGCGGATTGGTCAATCAGTTCGCGAGATATGGCAGTTTGGAGGTAAGAAACGCTTGAGAAACTCAAAATTTTCGCAGTTCTGATGCTCGAAACGAATAACTAGAACGGACAAGGGGAAAAGTACGCATACCGTTGTAATCGGGCGAGTTTCTACTTTCAGATGCAACAGAAATTTTGCGGATTGGTCAATCCGTTCGCGAGATATGGCAGTTTGGATGTAAGAAACGCTTGAGAAACTCAACATTTTCGCAGTTCTGATGCTCGAAACGAATAACTAGAACGGCCTAGGGGAAAAGTACGCATACCGTTGTAATCGGGCGAGTTTCTACTTTCAGATGCAACAGAAATTTTGCGGATTGGTCAATCCGTTCGCGAGATATGGCAGTTTGGAGGTAAGAAACGCTTGAGAAACTCAAAATTTTCGCAGTTCTGATGCTCGAAACGAATAACTAGAACGGCCTAGGGGAAAAGTACGCATACCGTTGTAATCGGGCGAGTTTCTACTTTCAGATGCAACAGAAATTTTGCGGATTAGTCAATCCGTTCGCGAGATATGGCAGTTTGGAGGTAAGAAACGCTTGAGAAACTCAAAATTTTCGCAGTTCTGATGCTCGGCAAGCATAACTAGAACGGTCTAGGGGAAAAGTACGCATACCGTTGTAATCGGGCGAGTTTCTACTTTCAGATGCAACAGAAATTTTGCGGATTGGTCAATCCGTTCGCGAGATATGGCAGTTTGTAGGTAAGAAACGCTTGAGAAGCTCAACATTTTCGCAGTTCTGATGCTCGAAACGAATAACTAGAACGGCCTAGGGGAATAGTACGCATACCGTTGTAATCGGGCGAGTTTCTACTTTCAGATGCAACAGAAATTTTGCGGATTGGTCAATCCGTTCGCGAGATATGGCAGTTTGGAGGTAAGAAACGCTTGAGAAACTCAAAATTTTCGCAGTTCTGATGCTCGAAACGAATAACTAGAACGGCCTAGGGGAAAAGTACGCATACCGTTGTAATCGGGCGAGTTTCTACTTTCAGATGCAACAGAAATTTTGCGGATTGGTCAATCCGTTCGCCATATATGGCAGCTTGGAGGTAAGCAACACTTGAGAAACCCAAAATTTTCGCAGTTCTCATGCTCGAAACGAATAACTACAACGGCCTAGGGGAAAAGTACGCATACCGTTGTAATCGGGCAAGTTTCTACTTTCAGACGCAACAGAAATTTTGCAGATTGGTCAATCCGATCGCGAGATATGGCAGTTTGGAGGTATGAAACGCTTGAGAAACTCAAAATTTTCGCAGTTCTGATGCTCGACAAGCATAACTAGAAAGGTCTAGGAGAAAAGTACGCATATCGTTGTAATCGAGCGACTTTCTACTTTCAGATGCAACAGAAATTTTGCGGATTGGTCAATCCGTTCGCGAGATATGGCAGTTTGGAGGTAAGAAACGGTTGAGAAACTCAAAATTATCACAGTTCTGATGCTCGAAACGAGTAACCAGAACGGCCTAGGGGAAAAGTACGCATACCGTTGTAATATGGCGAGTTTCTACTTTCAGATGCAACACAAATTTTGCGGATTGGTCAATCCGTTCGCGAGATATGGCAGTTTGGAGGTAAGAAACGCTTGAGAAACTCAAAATTTTCGCAGTTCTGATGCTCGGCAAGCATAACTAGAACGGTGTAGGGGAAAAGTACTCATACCGTTGTAATCGGGCGAGTTTCTACTTTCAGATGCAACAGAAATTTTGCGGATTGGTCAATCCGTTCGCGAGATATGGCAGTTTGGAGGTCAGAAACGCTTGAGAAACTCAAAATTTTCGCAGTTCTGATGCTCGAAACGAATAACTAGAACGGCCTAGGGGAAAAGTACTCATACCGTTGTAATCGGGCGAGTTTCTACTTTCAGATGCAACAGAAATTTTGCGGATTAGTCAATCCGTTCGCGAGATATGGCTGTTTGAAGGTAAGAAACGCTTGAGAAACTCAAAATTTTCGCAGTTCTGATGCTCGAAATGAATAACTAGAACGGCCTAGGGGAAAAGTACACATACCGTTTTAATCGGGCGACTTTCTACTTTCAGATGCAACAGAAATTTTGCGGATTGGTCAATCCGTTCGCGAGATATGGCAGTTTGGAGGTAACAAACGGTTGAGAAACTCAAAATTTTCACAGTTCTGATGCTCGAAACGAATAACCAGAACGGCCTAGGGGAAAAGTACGCATACCGTTGTAATCGGGCGAGTTTCTACTTTCAGATGCAACAGAAATTTTGCGGATTGGTCAATCCGTTCGCGAGATATGGCAGTTTGTAGGTAAGAAACGCTTGAGAAACTCAACATTTTCGCAGTTCTGATGCTCGAAACGAATAACTAGAACGGCCTAGGGGAATAGTACGCATACCGTTGTAATCGGGCGAGTTTCTACTTTCAGATGCAACAGAAATTTTGCGAATTGGTCAATCCGTTCGCGAGATATGGCAGTTTGGAGGTCAGAAACGCTTGAGAAACTCAAAATTTTCGCAGTTCTGATGCTCGAAACGAATAACTAGAACGGCCTAGGGGAAAAGTACTCATACCGTTGTAATCGGGCGAGTTTCTACTTTCAGATGCAACAGAAATTTTGCGGATTAGTCAATCCGTTCGCGAGATATGGCTGTTTGAAGGTAAGAAACGCTTGAGAAACTCAAAATTTTCGCAGTTCTGATGCTCGAAATGAATAACTAGAACGGCCTAGGGGAAAAGTACGCATACCGTTTTAATCGGGCGAGTTTCTACTTTCAGATGCAACAGAAATATTGCGGATTGGTCAATCCGTTCGCGAGATATGGCAGTTTGGAGGTAAGAAACGCTTGAGAAACTCAAAATTTTCGCAGTTCTGATGCTCGAAACGAATAACTAGAACGGACTAGGGGAAAAGTACGCATACCGTTGTAATCGGGCGAGTTTCTACGTTCAGATGCAACAGAAATTTTGGGGATTGGTCAATCCGTTCGCGAGATATGGCAGTTTGGAGGTCAGAAACGCTTGAGAAACTCAAAATTTTCGCAGTTCTGATGCTCGAAACGAATAACTAGAACGGCCTAGGGGAAAAGTACTCATACCGTTGTAATCGGGCGAGTTTCTACTTTCAGATGCAACAGAAATTTTGCGGATTAGTCAATCCGTTCGCGAGATATGGCTGTTTGAAGGTAAGAAACGCTTGAGAAACTCAAAATTTTCGCAGTTCTGATGCTCGAAATGAATAACTAGAACGGCCTAGGGGAAAAGTACGCATACCGTTTTAATCGGGCGACTTTCTACTTTCAGATGCAACAGAAATTTTGCGGATTGGTCAATCCGTTCGCGAGATATGGCAGTTTGGAGGTAACAAACGGTTGAGAAACTCAAAACTTTCACAGTTCTGATGCTCGACAAGCATAACTAGAACGGTCTAGGGGAAAAGTACGCATACCGTTGTAATCGGGCGAGTTTCTACTTTCATATGCAACAGAAATTTTGCGGATTGGTCAATCCGTTCGCGAGATATGGCAGTTTGGAGGTAATAAACGCTTGAGAAACTCAAAATTTTCGCAGTTCTGATGCTCGAAACGAATAACTAGAACGGCCTAGGGGAAAAGTACGCATACCGTTGTAATCGGGCGAGTTTCTACTTTCAGATGCAACAGAAATTTTGCGGATTGGTCAATCCGTTCGCGAGATATGGCAGTTTGGAGGTAATAAACGCTTGAGAAACTCAAAATTTTCGCAGTTCTGATGCTCGAAACGAATAACTAGATCGGCCTAGGGGAAAAGTACGCATACCGTTGTAATCGGGCGAGTTTCTACTTTCAGATGCAACAGAAATTTTGCGGACTGGTCAATCCGTTCGCGAGATATGGCAGTTTGTAGGCAAGAAACGCTTGAGAAACTCAAAATTTTCGCAGTTCTGATGCTCGAAACGAATAACTAGAACGGCCAAGGGGAAAAGTACGCATACCGTTGTAATCGGGCGAGTTTCTACTTTCAGATGCAACAGAAATTTTGCGGATTGGTCAATCCGTTCGCGAGATATGGCAGTTTGGAAGTAAGAAACGCTTGAGAAACTCAAAATTTTCGCAGTTTTGATGCTCGAAACGAATAACTAGAACGGTCTAGGGGAAAAGTACGCATACCGTTGTAATCGGGCGAGTTTCCACTTTCAGATGCAACAGAAATTTTGCGGATTAGTCAATCCGTTCGCGAGATATGGCAGTTTGGAGGTAAGAATCGCTTGAGAAACTCAAAATTTTCGCAGTTCTGATGCTCGACAAGCATAACTAGAAAGGTCTAGGGGAAAAGTACG
Source organism: Ptiloglossa arizonensis (assembly GCF_051014685.1). NCBI lineage: Eukaryota > Metazoa > Arthropoda > Insecta > Hymenoptera > Colletidae > Ptiloglossa > Ptiloglossa arizonensis. The sequence goes on from NW_027479104.1 coordinate 101,602, forward strand.
CATACCGTTGTAATCGGGCGACTTTCTACTTTCAGATGCAACAGAAATTTTGCGGATTGGTCAATCCGTTCGCGAGATATGGCAGTTTGGAGGTAAGAAACGCTTGAGAAACTCAAAATTTTCGCAGTTCTGATGCTCGAAACGAATAACTAGAACGGACAAGGGGAAAAGTACGCATACCGTTGTAATCGGGCGACTTTCTACTTTCAGATGCAACAGAAATTTTGCGGATTAGTCAATCCGTTCGCGAGATATGGCAGTTTGGAGGTAAGAATCGCTTGAGAAATTCAAAATTTTCGCAGTTCTGATGCTCGGCAAGCATAACTAGGACGGTCTAGGGGAAAAGTACGCATACCGTTGTAATCGGGCGACTTTCTACTTTCAGAGGCAACAGAAATTTTGCGGATTGGTCAATCCGTTCGCGAGATATGGCAGTTTGGAGGTAAGAAACGGTTGAGAAACTCAAAATTTTCACAGTTCTGATGCTCGAAACGAATAACCAGAACGGCCTAGGGGAAAAGTACGCATACCGTTGTAATCGGGCGACTTTCTACTTTCAGATGCAACAGAAATTTTGCGGATTGGTCAATCCGTTCGCGAGATATGGCAGTTTGGATGTAAGAAACGCTTGAGAAACTCAACATTTTCGCAGTTCTGATGCTCGAAACGAATAACTAGAACGGCCTAGGGGAAAAGTACGCATACCGTTGTAATCGGGCGACTTTCTACTTTCAGATGCAACAGAAATTTTGCGGATTGGTCAATCCGTTCGCGAGATATGGCAGTTTGGAGGTAAGAAACGGTTGAGAAACTCAAAACTTTCACAGTTCTGATGCTCGACAAGCATAACTAGAACGGTCTAGGGGAAAAGTACGCATACCGTTGTAATCGGGCGAGTTTCTACTTTCATATGGAACAGAAATTTTGCGGATTGGTCAATCCGTTCGCGAGATATGGCAGTTTGGAGGTAATAAACGCTTGAGAAACTCAAAATTTTCGCAGTTCTGATGCTCGAAACGAATAACTAGAACGGCCTAGGGGAAAAGTACGCATACCGTTGTAATCGGGCGAGTTTCTACTTTCAGATGCAACAGAAATTTTGCGGATTGGTCAATCCGTTCGCCATATATGGCAGCTTGGAGGTAAGCAACACTTGAGAAACCCAAAATTTTCGCAGTTCTCATGCTCGAAACGAATAACTACAACGGCCTAGGGGAAAAGTACGCATACCGTTGTAATCGGGCAAGTTTCTACTTTCAGACGCAACAGAAATTTTGCAGATTGGTCAATCTGTTCGCGAGATATGGCAGTTTGGAGGTAAGAAACGCTTGAGAAACTCAAAATTTTCGCAGTTCTGATGCTCGACAAGCATAACTAGAACGGTCTAGGGGAAAAGTACGAATACCGTTGTAATCGGGCGAGTCTCTACTTTCCGATGCAACAGAAATTTTGCGGATTGGTCAATCAGTTCGCGAGATATGGCAGTTTGGAGGTAAGAAACGCTTGAGAAACTCAAAATTTTCGCAGTTCTGATGCTCGAAACGAATAACTAGAACGGACAAGGGGAAAAGTACGCATACCGTTGTAATCGGGCGAGTTTCTACTTTCAGATGCAACAGAAATTTTGCGGATTGGTCAATCCGTTCGCGAGATATGGCAGTTTGGATGTAAGAAACGCTTGAGAAACTCAACATTTTCGCAGTTCTGATGCTCGAAACGAATAACTAGAACGGCCTAGGGGAAAAGTACGCATACCGTTGTAATCGGGCGAGTTTCTACTTTCAGATGCAACAGAAATTTTGCGGATTAGTCAATCCGTTCGCGAGATATGGCAGTTTGGAGGTAAGAAACGCTTGAGAAACTCAAAATTTTCGCAGTTCTGATGCTCGACAAGCATAACTAGAACGGTCTAGGGGAAAAGTACGCATACCGTTGTAATCGGGCGAGTTTCTACTTTCAGATGCAACAGAAATTTTGCGGATTGGTCAATCCGTTCGCGAGATATGGCAGTTTGTAGGTAAGAAACGCTTGAGAAGCTCAACATTTTCGCAGTTCTGATGCTCGAGACGAATAACTAGAACGGCCTAGGGGAATAGTACGCATACCGTTGTAATCGGGCGAGTTTCTACTTTCAGATGCAACAGAAATTTTGCGGATTGGTCAATCCGTTCGCGAGATATGGCAGTTTGGAGGTAAGAAACGCTTGAGAAACTCAAAATTTTCGCAGTTCCGATGCTCGAAACGAATAACTAGAACGGACTAGGGGAAAAGTACGCATACCGTTGTAATCGGGCGAGATTCTACTTTCAGATGCAACAGAAATTTTGCGGATTGGTCAATCCGTTCGCGAGATATGGCAGTTTGGATGTAAGAAACGCTTGAGAAACTCAAAATTTTCGCAGTTCTGATGCTCGAAACGAATAACTAGAACGGCCTAGGGGAAAAGTACGCATACCGTTGTAATCGGGCGAGTTTCTACTTTCAGATGCAACAGAAATTTTGCGGATTAGTCAATCCTTTCGCGAGATATGGCAGTTTGGAGGTATGAAACGCTTGAGAAACTCAAAATTTTCGCAGTTCTGATACTCGACAAGCATAACTAGAACGGTCTAGGGGAAAAGTACGCATACCGTTGTAATCGGGCGACTTTCTACTTTCAGATGCAACAGAAATTTTGCGGATTGGTCAATCCGTTCGCGAGATATGGCAGTTTGGAGGTAAGAAACGGTTGAGAAACTCAAAATTATCACAGTTCTGATGCTCGAAACGAGTAACCAGAACGGCCTAGGGGAAAAGTACGCATACCGTTGTAATATGGCGAGTTTCTACTTTCAGATGCAACAGAAATTTTGCGGATTGGTCAATCCGTTCGCGAGATATGGCAGTTTGGAGGTAAGAAACGCTTGAGAAACTCAAAATTTTCGCAGTTCTGATGCTCGACAAGCATAACTAGAACGGTCTAGGGGAAAGGTACGCATACCGTTGTAATCGGGCGAGTTTCTACTTTCAGATGCAACAGAAATTTTGCGGATTGGTCAATCCGTTCGCGAGATATGGCAGTTTGTAAGTAAGAAACGCTTGAGAAACTCAACATTTTCGCAGTTCTGATGTTCGAAACGAATAACTAGAACGGCCTAGGGGAAAGATCGCATACCGTTGTAATCGGGCAAGATTCTACTTTCAGATGCAACAGAAATTTTGCGGATTGGTCAATCCGTTCGCGAGATATGGCAGTTTGGATGTAAGAAACGCTTGAGAAACTCAAAATTTTCGCAGTTCTGATGCTCGAAACGAATAACTAGAACGGACTAGGGGAAAAGTACGCATACCGTTGTAATCGGGCGAGTTTCTACGTTCAGATGCAACAGAAATTTTGCGGATTGGTCAATCCGTTCGCGAGATATGGCAGTTTGGAGGTCAGAAACGCTTGAGAAACTCAAAATTTTCGCAGTTCTGATGCTCGAAACGAATAACTAGAACGGTCTAGGGGAAAAGTACGCATACCGTTGTAATCGGGCGAGTTTCTACTTTCAGAAGCAACAGAAATTTTGCGGATTGGTCAATCCGATCGCGAGATATGGCAGTTTGGAGGTATGAAACGCTTGAGAAACTCAAAATTTTCGCAGTTCTGATGCTCGACAAGCATAACTAGAAAGGTCTAGGAGAAAAGTACGCATATCGTTGTAATCGAGCGACTTTCTACTTTCAGATGCAACAGAAATTTTGCGGATTGGTCAATCCGTTCGCGAGATATGGCAGTTTGGAGGTAAGAAACGGTTGAGAAACTCAAAATTATCACAGTTCTGATGCTCGAAACGAGTAACCAGAACGGCCTAGGGGAAAAGTACGCATACCGTTGTAATATGGCGAGTTTCTACTTTCAGATGCAACACAAATTTTGCGGATTGGTCAATCCGTTCGCGAGATATGGCAGTTTGGAGGTAAGAAACGCTTGAGAAACTCAAAATTTTCGCAGTTCTGATGCTCGGCAAGCATAACTAGAACGGTGTAGGGGAAAAGTACTCATACCGTTGTAATCGGGCGAGTTTCTACTTTCAGATGCAACAGAAATTTTGCGGATTGGTCAATCCGTTCGCGAGATATGGCAGTTTGGAGGTCAGAAACGCTTGAGAAACTCAAAATTTTCGCAGTTCTGATGCTCGAAACGAATAACTAGAACGGCCTAGGGGAAAAGTACTCATACCGTTGTAATCGGGCGAGTTTCTACTTTCAGATGCAACAGAAATTTTGCGGATTAGTCAATCCGTTCGCGAGATATGGCTGTTTGAAGGTAAGAAACGCTTGAGAAACTCAAAATTTTCGCAGTTCTGATGCTCGAAATGAATAACTAGAACGGCCTAGGTGAAAAGTACGCATACCGTTTTAATCGGGCGACTTTCTACTTTCAGATGCAACAGAAATTTTGCGGATTGGTCAATCCGTTCGCGAGATATGGCAGTTTGGAGGTAACAAACGGTTGAGAAACTCAAAATTTTCACAGTTCTGATGCTCGAAACGAATAACCAGAACGGCCTAGGGGAAAAGTACGCATACCGTTGTAATCGGGCGAGTTTCTACTTTCAGATGCAACAGAAATTTTGCGGATTGGTCAATCCGTTCGCGAGATATGGCAGTTTGTAGGTAAGAAACGCTTGAGAAACTCAACATTTTCGCAGTTCTGATGCTCGAAACGAATAACTAGAACGGCCTAGGGGAATAGTACGCATACCGTTGTAATCGGGCGAGTTTCTACTTTCAGATGCAACAGAAATTTTGCGAATTGGTCAATCCGTTCGCAAGATATGGCAGTTTGGAGGTAAGCAACGCTTGAGAAACCCAAAATTTTCGCAGTTCTCATGCTCGAAGCGAATAACTACAACGGCCTAGGGGAAAAGTTCGCATACCGTTGTAATCGGGCGAGTTTCTACTTTCAGATGCAACAGAAATTTTGCGGATTGGTCAATCCGTTCGCGAGATATGGCAGTTTGGAGGTAAGAAACGCTTGAGAAACTCAAAATGTTCGCAGTTCTGATGCTCGACAAGCATAACTAGAACGGTCTAGGGAAAAAGTACGCATACCGTTGTAATCGGGCGAGTTTCTACTTTCAGATGCAACAGAAATTTTGCGGATTGGTCAATCCGTTCGCGAGATATGGCAGTTTGTAGGTAAGAAACGCTTGAGAAGCTCAACATTTTCGCAGTTCTGATGCTCGAAACGAATAACTAGAACGGCCTAGGGGAATAGTACGCATACCGTTGTAATCGGGCGAGTTTCTACTTTCAGATGCAACAGAAATTTTGCGGATTGGTCAATCCGTTCGCGAGATATGGCAGTTTGGAGGTCAGAAACGCTTGAGAAACTCAAAATTTTCGCAGTTCTGATGCTCGAAACGAATAACTAGAACGGCCTAGGGGAAAAGTACTCATACCGTTGTAATCGGGCGAGTTTCTACTTTCAGATGCAACAGAAATTTTGCGGATTAGTCAATCCGTTCGCGAGATATGGCTGTTTGAAGGTAAGAAACGCTTGAGAAACTCAAAATTTTCGCAGTTCTGATGCTCGAAATGAATAACTAGAACGGCCTAGGGGAAAAGTACGCATACCGTTTTAATCGGGCGAGTTTCTACTTTCAGATGCAACAGAAATTTTGCGGATTGGTCAATCCGTTCGCGAGATATGGCAGTTTGGAGGTAAGAAACGCTTGAGAAACTCAAAATTTTCGCAGTTCTGATGCTCGAAACGAATAACTAGAACGGACTAGGGGAAAAGTACGCATACCGTTGTAATCGGGCGAGTTTCTACGTTCAGATGCAACAGAAATTTTGGGGATTGGTCAATCCGTTCGCGAGATATGGCAGTTTGGAGGTCAGAAACGCTTGAGAAACTCAAAATTTTCGCAGTTCTGATGCTCGAAACGAATAACTAGAACGGCCTAGGGGAAAAGTTCGCATACCGTTGTAATCGGGCGAGTTTCTACTTTCAGATGCAACAGAAATTTTGCGGATTGGTCAATCCGTTCGCGAGATATGGCAGTTTGGAGGTAAGAAACGCTTGAGAAACTCAAAATTTTCGCAGTTCTGATGCTCGACAAGCATAACTAGAACGGTCTAGGGAAAAAGTACGCATACCGTTGTAATCGGGCGAGTTTCTACTTTCAGATGCAACAGAAATTTTGCGGATTGGTCAATCCGTTCGCGAGATATGGCAGTTTGTAGGTAAGAAACGCTTGAGAAGCTCAACATTTTCGCAGTTCTGATGCTCGAAACGAATAACTAGAACGGCCTAGGGGAATAGTACGCATACCGTTTTAATCGGGCGAGTTTCTACTTTCAGATGCAACAGAAATTTTGCGGATTGGTCAATCCGTTCGCGAGATATGGCAGTTTGGAGGTAAGAAACGCTTGAGAAACTCAAAATTTTCGCAGTTCTGATGCTCGAAACGAATAACTAGAACGGACTAGGGGAAAAGTACGCATACCGTTGTAATCGGGCGAGTTTCTACGTTCAGATGCAACAGAAATTTTGGGGATTGGTCAATCCGTTCGCGAGATATGGCAGTTTGGAGGTCAGAAACGCTTGAGAAACTCAAAATTTTCGCAGTTCTGATGCTCGAAACGAATAACTAGAACGGCCTAGGGGAAAAGTTCGCATACCGTTGTAATCGGGCGAGTTTCTACTTTCAGATGCAACAGAAATTTTGCGGATTGGTCAATCCGTTCGCGAGATATGGCAGTTTGGAGGTAAGAAACGCTTGAGAAACTCAAAATTTTCGCAGTTCTGATGCTCGACAAGCATAACTAGAACGGTCTAGGGAAAAAGTACGCATACCGTTGTAATCGGGCGAGTTTCTACTTTCAGATGCAACAGAAATTTTGCGGATTGGTCAATCCGTTCGCGAGATATGGCAGTTTGTAGGTAAGAAACGCTTGAGAAGCTCAACATTTTCGCAGTTCTGATGCTCGAAACGAATAACTAGAACGGCCTAGGGGAATAGTACGCATACCGTTGTAATCGGGCGAGTTTCTACTTTCAGATGCAACAGAAATTTTGCGGATTGGTCAATCCGTTCGCGAGATATGGCAGTTTGGAGGTCAGAAACGCTTGAGAAACTCAAAATTTTCGCAGTTCTGATGCTCGAAACGAATAACTAGAACGGCCTAGGGGAAAAGTACTCATACCGTTGTAATCGGGCGAGTTTCTACTTTCAGATGCAACAGAAATTTTGCGGATTAGTCAATCCGTTCGCGAGATATGGCAGTTTGGAGGTAAGAAACGCTTGAGAAACTCAAAATTTTCGCAGTTCTGATGCTCGAAACGAATAACTAGAACGGACTAGGGGAAAAGTACGCATACCGTTGTAATCGGGCGAGTTTCTACGTTCAGATGCAACAGAAATTTTGGGGATTGGTCAATCCGTTCGCGAGATATGGCAGTTTGGAGGTCAGAAACGCTTGAGAAACTCAAAATTTTCGCAGTTCTGATGCTCGAAACGAATAACTAGAACGGCCTAGGGGAAAAGTACTCATACCGTTGTAATCGGGCGAGTTTCTACTTTCAGATGCAACAGAAATTTTGCGGATTAGTCAATCCGTTCGCGAGATATGGCTGTTTGAAGGTAAGAAACGCTTGAGAAACTCAAAATTTTCGCAGTTCTGATGCTCGAAATGAATAACTAGAACGGCCTAGGGGAAAAGTACGCATACCGTTTTAATCGGGCGACTTTCTACTTTCAGATGCAACAGAAATTTTGCGGATTGGTCAATCCGTTCGCGAGATATGGCAGTTTGGAGGTAACAAACGGTTGAGAAACTCAAAATTTTCACAGTTCTGATGCTCGAAACGAATAACCAGAACGGCCTAGGGGAAAAGTACGCATACCGTTGTAATCGGGCGAGTTTCTACTTTCAGATGCAACAGAAATTTTGCGGATTGTTCAATCCGTTCGCGAGATATGGCAGTTTGTAGGTAAGAAACGCTTGAGAAACTCAACATTTTCGCAGTTCTGATGCTCGAAACGAATAACTAGAACGGCCTAGGGGAAAAGTTCGCATACCGTTGTAATCGGGCGAGTTTCTACTTTCAGATGCAACAGAAATTTTGCGGATTGGTCAATCCGTTCGCGAGATATGGCAGTTTGGATGTAAGAAACGCTTGAGAAACTCAAAATTTTCGCAGTTCTGATGCTCGAAACGAATAACTAGAACGGCCTAGGGCAAAGGTCGCATACCGTTGTAATCGGGCAAGTTTCTACTTTCAGATGCAACAGAAATTTTGCGGATTGGTCAATCCGTTCGCGAGATATGGCAGTTTGGAGGTAAGAAACGCTTGAGAAACTCAAAATTTTCGCAGTTCTGATGCTCGAAACGAATAACTAGAACGGACTAGGGGAAAAGTACGCATACCGTTGTAATCGGGCGAGTTTCTACGTTCAGATGCAACAGAAATTTTGCGGATTGGTCAATCCGTTCGCGAGATATGGCAGTTTGGAGGTCAGAAACGCTTGAGAAACTCAAAATTTTCGCAGTTCTGATGCTCGAAACGAATAACTAGAACGGTCTAGGGGAAAAGTACGCATACCGTTGTAATCGGGCGAGTTTCTACTTTCAGATGCAACAGAAATTTTGCTGATTGGTCAATCCGTTCGCGAGATATGGCAGTTTGGAGGTATGAAACGCTTGAGAAACTCAAAATTTTCGCAGTTCTGATGCTCGACAAGCATAACTAGAAAGGTCTAGGAGAAAAGTACGCATACCGTTGTAATCGAGCGACTTTCTACTTTCAGATGCAACAGAAATTTTGCGGATTGGTCAATCCGTTCGCGAGATATGGCAGTTTGGAGGTAAGAAACGGTTGAGAAACTCAAAATTATCACAGTTCTGATGCTCGAAACGAGTAACCAGAACGGCCTAGGGGAAAAGTACGCATACCGTTGTAATATGGCGAGTTTCTACTTTCAGATGCAACACAAATTTTGCGGATTGGTCAATCCGTTCGCGAGATATGGCAGTTTGGAGGTAAGAAACGCTTGAGAAACTCAAAATTTTCGCAGTTCTGATGCTCGGCAAGCATAACTAGAACGGTCTAGGGGAAAAGTACGCATACCGTTGTAATCGGGCGAGTTTCTACTTTCAGATGCAACAGAAATTTTGCGGATTGGTCAATCCGTTCGCGAGATATGGCAGTTTGTAGGTAAGAAACGCTTGAGAAACTCAACATTTTCGCAGTTCTGATGCTCGAAACGAATAACTAGAACGGCCTAGGGGAAAGGTCGCATACCGTTGTAATCGGGCGAGTTTCTACTTTCAGATGCAACAGAAATTTTGCGGATTGGTCAATCCGTTCGCGAGATATGGCAGTTTGGAGGTAAGAAACGCTTGAGAAACTCAAAATTTTCAAAGTTCTGATGCTCGAAAAGAATAACTAGGACGGACTAGGGGAAAAGTATGCATACCGTTGTAAACGGGCGAGTTTCTACGTTCAGATGCAACAGAAATTTTGCGGATTGGTCAATCCGTTCGCGAGATATGGCAGTTTGGAGGTCAGAAACGCTTGAGAAACTCAAAATTTTCGCAGTTCTGATGCTCGAAACGAATAACTAGAACGGTCTAGGGGAAAAGTACGCATACCTTTGTAATCGGGCGAGTTTCTACTTTCAGATGCAACAGAAATTTTGCGGATTGGTCAATCCGTTCGCGAGATATGGCAGTTTGTAGGTAAGAAACGCTTGAGAAACTCAACATTTTCGCAGTTCTGATGCTCGAAACGAATAACTAGAACGGCCTAGGGGAAAGGTCGCATACCGTTGTAATCGGGCGAGTTTCTACTTTCAGATGCAACAGAAATTTTGCGGATTGGTCAATCCGTTCGCGAGATATGGCAGTTTGGAAGTATGAAACACTTGAGAAACACAAAATTTTCGCAGTTCTGATGCTCGAAACGAATAACTAGAGCGGCCTAGGGGAAAAGTACGCATACCGTTGTAATCGGGCGAGTTTCTACTTTCAGATGCATCAGAAATTTTGCGGATTGGTCAATCCGTTCGCGAGATATGGCAGTTTGGAAGTAAGAAACGCTTGAGAAACTCAAAATTTTCGCAGTTCTGATGCTCGAAACGAATAACTAGAACGGCCTAGGGGAAAAGTAGGCATACCGTTGTAATCGGGCGAGTTTGTACTCTCAGATGCAACAGAAATTTTGCGGATTGGTCAATCCGTTCGCGAGATATGGCAGTTTGGAGGTAAAAAACGCTTGAGAAACTCAAAATTTTCGCAGTTCTGATGCTCGAAACGAATAACTAGAACGGACTAGGGGAAAAGTACGCATACCGTTGTAATCGGGCGAGTTTCTACTTTCAGATGCAACAGAAATTTTGCGGATTGGTCAATCCGTTCGCGAGATATGGCAGTTTGGAGGTAACAAACGGTTGAGAAACTCAAAATTTTCACAGTTCTGATGCTCGAAACGAATAACCAGAACGGCCTAGGGGAAAAGTACGCATACTGTTGTAATCGGGCGAGTTTCTACTTTCAGATGCAACAGAAATTTTGCGGATTGGTCAATCCGTTCGCGAGATATGGCAGTTTGTAGGTAAGAAACGCTTGAGAAACTCAACATTTTCGCAGTTCTGATGCTCGAAACGAATAACTAGAACGGCCTAGGGGAAAAGTTCGCATACCGTTGTAATCGGGCGAGTTTCTACTTTCAGATGCAACAGAAATTTTGCGGATTGGTCAATCCGTTCGCGAGATATGGCAGTTTGGAGGTAAGAAACGCTTGAGAAACTCAAAATTTTCGCAGTTCTGATGCTCGAAACGAATAACTAGAACGGCCTAGGGGAAAGGTCGCATACCGTTGTAATCGGGCAAGTTTCTACTTTCAGATGCAACAGAAATTTTGCGGATTGGTCAATCCGTTCGCGAGATATGGCAGTTTGGAGGTAAGAAACGCTTGAGAAACTCAAAATTTTCAAAGTTCTGATGCTCGAAACGAATAACTAGAACGGACTAGGGGAAAAGTACGCATACCGTTGTAATCGGGCGAGTTTCTACGTTCAGATGCAACAGAAATTTTGCGGATTGGTCAATCCGTTCGCGAGATATGGCAGTTTGGAGGTCAGAAACGCTTGAGAAACTCAAAATTTTCGCAGTTCTGATGCTCGAAACGAATAACTAGAACGGTCTAGGGGAAAAGTACGCATACCGTTGTAATCGGGCGAGTTTCTACTTTCAGATGCAACAGAAATTTTGCTGATTGGTCAATCCGTTCGCGAGATATGGCAGTTTGGAGGTATGAAACGCTTGAGAAACTCAAAATTTTCGCAGTTCTGATGCTCGACAAGCATAACTAGAAAGGTCTAGGAGAAAAGTACGCATACCGTTGTAATCGAGCGACTTTCTACTTTCAGATGCAACAGAAATTTTGCGGATTGGTCAATCCGTTCGCGAGATATGGCAGTTTGGAAGTATGAAACACTTGAGAAACACAAAATTTTCGCAGTTCTGATGCTCGAAACGAATAACTAGAGCGGCCTAGGGGAAAAGTACGCATACCGTTGTAATCGGGCGAGTTTCTACTTTCAGATGCATCAGAAATTTTGCGGATTGGTCAATCCGTTCGCGAGATATGGCAGTTTGGAAGTAAGAAACGCTTGAGAAACTCAAAATTTTCGCAGTTCTGATGCTCGAAACGAATAACTAGAACGGCCTAGGGGAAAAGTACGTATACCGTTGTAATCGGGCGAGTTTCTACTTTCAGATGCAACAGAAATTTTGCGGATTGGTCAATCCGTTCGCGAGATATGGCAGTTTGGAGGTAAGAAACGCTTGAGAAACTCAAAATTTTCGCAGTTCTGATGCTCGAAACGAATAACTAGAACGGCCTAGGGGAAAAGTACGCATACCGTTGTAATCGGGCGAGTTTCTACTTTCAGATGCAACAGAAATTTTGCGGATTAGTCAATCCGTTCGCGAGATATGGCAGTTTGGAGTTAAGAAACGCTAGAGAAACTCAAAATTTTCGCAGTTCTGATGCTCGACAAGCATAACTAGAACGGTCTAGGGGAAAAGTACGCATACCGTTGTAATCGGGCGACTTTCTACTTTCAGATGCAATAAAAATTTTGCGGATTGGTCAATCCGTTCGCGAGATATGGCAGTTTGGAGGTAAGAAACGCTTGAGAAACTCAAAATTTTCGCAGTTCTGATGCTCGAAACGAATAACTAGAATGGCCTAGGGGAAAAGTACGCATACCGTTGTAATCGGGCGAGTTTCTACTTTCAGACGCAACAGAAATTTTGCGGATTAGTCAATCCGTCGCGAGATATGGCAGTTTGGAGGTAAGAAACGCTTGAGAGACTCAAAATTTTCACAGTTCTGATGCTCGACATGTATAACTAGAACGGTCTAGGGGAAAAGTACGCATACCGTTGTAATCGGGCGACTTTCTACTTTCAGATGCAACAGAAATTTTGCGGATTGGTCAATCCGTTCGCGAGATGTGGCAGTTTGGAGGTAAGAAACGGTTGAGAAACTCAAAATTATCACAGTTCTGATGCTCGAAACGAGTAACCAGAACGGCCTAGGGGAAAAGTACGCATACCGTTGTAATCGGGCGAGTTTCTACTTTCAGATGCAACAGAAATTTTGCGGATTAGTCAATCCGTTCGCGAGATATGGCAGTTTGGAGGTAAGAAACGCTTGAGAAACTCAAAATTTTCGCAGTTCTGATGCTCGACAAGCATAACTAGAACGGTCTAGGGGAAAAGTACGCATACCGTTGTAATCGGGCGACTTTCTACTTTCAGATGCAATAAAAATTTTGCGGATTGGTCAATCCGTTCGCGAGATATGGCAGTTTGGAGGTAAGAAACGCTTGAGAAACTCAAAATTTTCGCAGTTCTGATGCTCGAAACGAATAACTAGAACGGCCTAGGGGAAAAGTACGCATACCGTTGTAATCGGGCGAGTTTCTACTTTCAGACGCAACAGAAATTTTGCGGATTAGTCAATCCGTCGCGAGATATGGCAGTTTGGAGGTAAGAAACGCTTGAGAGACTCAAAATTTTCGCAGTTCTGATGCTCGACATGTATAACTAGAACGGTCTAGGGGAAAAGTACGCATACCGTTGTAATCGGGCGACTTTCTACTTTCAGATGCAACAGAAATTTTGCGGATTGGTCAATCCGTTCGCGAGATGTGGCAGTTTGGAGGTAAGAAACGGTTGAGAAACTCAAAATTATCACAGTTCTGATGCTCGAAACGAGTAACCAGAACGGCCTAGGGGAAAAGTACGCATACCGTTGTAATCGGGCGAGTTTCTACTTTCAGATGCAACAGAAATTTTGCGGATTGGTCAATCCGTTCGCGAGATATGGCAGATTGGATGTAAGAAACGCTTGAGAAACTCAAAATTTTCGCAGTTCTGATGCTCCACAAGCATAACTAGAACGGTCTCGGGGAAAAGTACGCATACCGTTGTAATCGGGCGAGTTTCTACTTTCAGATGGAACAGAAATTTTGCGGATTGGTCAATCCGTTCGCGAGATATGGCAGTTTGGAAGTATGAAACACTTGAGAAACACAAAATTTTCGCAGTTCTGATGCTCGAAACGAATAACTAGAGCGGCCTAGGGGAAAAGTACGCATACCGTTGTAATCGGGCGAGTTTCTACTTTCAGATGCATCAGAAAATTTTGCGGATTGGTCAATCCGTTCGCGAGATATGGCAGTTTGGAGGTAAGAAACGCTTGAGAAACTCAAAATTTTCGCAGTTCTGATGCTCGAAACGAATAACTAGAACGGACTAGGGGAAAAGTACGCATACCGTTGTAATCGGGCGAGTTTCTACGTTCAGATGCAACAGAAATTTTGCGGATTGGTCAATCCGTTCGCGAGATATGGCAGTTTGGAGGTAAGAAACGGTTGAGAAACTCAAAATTATCACAGTTCTGATGCTCGAAACGAGTAACCAGAACGGCCTAGGGGAAAGTACGCATACCGTTGTAATATGGCGAGTTTCTACTTTCAGATGCAACACAAATTTTGCGGATTGGTCAATCCGTTCGCGAGATATGGCAGTTTGGAGGTTAGAAACGCTTGAGAAACTCAAAATTTTCGCAGTTCTGATGCTCGGCAAGCATAACTAGAACGGTCTAGGGGAAAAGTACGCATACCGTTGTAATCGGGCGAGTTTCTACTTTCAGATACAACAGAAATTTTGCGGATTGGTCAATCCGTTCGCGAGATATGGCAGTTTGTAGGTAAGAAACGCTTGAGAAACTCAACATTTTCGCAGTTCTGATGCTCGAAACGAATAACTAGAACGGCCTAGGGGAAAAGTACGCATACCGTTGTAATCGGGCGAGTTTCTACTTTCAGATACAACAGAAATTTTGCGGATTGGTCAATCCGTTCGCGAGATATGGCAGTTTGTAGGTAAGAAACGCTTGAGAAACTCAACATTTTCGCAGTTCTGATGCTCGAAACGAATAACTAGAACGGCCTAGGGGAAAGGTCGCATACCGTTGTAATCGGGCGAGTTTCTACTTTCAGATGCAACAGAAATTTTGCGGATTGGTCAATCCGTTCGCGAGATATGGCAGTTTGTAGGTAAGAAACGCTTGAGAAACTCAACATTTTCGCAGTTCTGATGCTCGAAACGAATAACTAGAACGGCCTAGGGGAAAGGTCGCATACCGTTGTAATCGGGCGAGTTTCTACTTTCAGATGCAACAGAAATTTTGCGGATTGGTCAATCCGTTCGCGAGATATGGCAGTTTGGAAGTATGAAACACTTGAGAAACACAAAATTTTCGCAGTTCTGATGCTCGAAACGAATAACTAGAGCGGCCTAGGGGAAAAGTACGCATACCGTTGTAATCGGGCGAGTTTCTACTTTCAGATGCATCAGAAATTTTGCGGATTGGTCAATCCGTTCGCGAGATATGGCAGTTTGGAAGTAAGAAACGCTTGAGAAACTCAAAATTTTCGCAGTTCTGATGCTCGAAACGAATAACTAGAACGGCCTAGGGGAAAAGTACGCATACCGTTGTAATCGGGCGAGTTTCTACTTTCAGATGCAACAGAAATTTTGCGGATTGGTCAATCCGTTCGCGAGATATGGCAGTTTGTAGGTAAGAAACGCTTGAGAAACTCAACATTTTCGCAGTTCTGATGCTCGAAACGAATAACTAGAACGGCCTAGGGGAAAAGTAGGCATACCGTTGTAATCGGGCGAGTTTGTACTCTCAGATGCAACAGAAATTTTGCGGATTGGTCAATCCGTTCGCGAGATATGGCAGTTTGGAGGTAAAAAGCGCTTGAGAAACTCAAAATTTTCGCAGTTCTGATGCTCGAAACGAATAACCAGAACGGACTAGGGGAAAAGTACGCATACCGTTGTAATCGGGCGAGTTTCTACTTTCAGATGCAACAGAAATTTTGCGGATTGGTCAATCCGTTCGCGAGATATGGCAGTTTGGAGGTAAGAAACGCTTGAGAAACTCAAAATTTTCGCAGTTCTGATGCTCGACAAGCATAACTAGAAAGGTCTAGGAGAAAAGTACGCATACCGTTGTAATCGAGCGACTTTCTACTTTCAGATGCAACAGAAATTTTGCGGATTGGTCAATCCGTTCGCGAGATATGGCAGTTTGGAGGTAAGAAACGGTTGAGAAACTCAAAATTATCACAGTTCTGATGCTCGAAACGAGTAACCAGAACGGCCTAGGGGAAAAGTACGCATACCGTTGTAATATGGCGAGTTTCTACTTTCAGATGCAACACAAATTTTGCAGATTGGTCAATCCGTTCGCGAGATATGGCAGTTTGGAGGTAAGAAACGCTTGAGAAACTCAAAATTTTCGCAGTTCTGATGCTCGGCAAGCATAACTAGAACGGTCTAGGAGAAAAGTACGCATACCGTTGTAATCGGGCGAGTTTCTACTTTCAGATACAACAGAAATTTTGCGGATTGGTCAATCCGTTCGCGAGATATGGCAGTTTGTAGATAAGAAACGCTTGAGAAACTCAACATTTTCGCAGTTCTGATGCTCGAAACGAATAACTAGAACGGCCTAGGGGAAAGGTCGCATACCGTTGTAATCGGGCGAGTTTCTACTTTCAGATGCAACAGAAATTTTGCGGATTGGTCAATCCGTTCGCGAGATATGGCAGTTTGGAGGTAAGAAACGCTTGAGAAACTCAAAATTTTCAAAGTTCTGATGCTCGGAAAGAATAACTAGGACGGACTAGGGGAAAAGTATGCATACCGTTGTAAACGGGCGAGTTTCTACGTTCAGATGCAACAGAAATTTTGCGGATTGGTCAATCCGTTCGCGAGATATGGCAGTTTGGAGGTAAGAAACGCTTGAGAAACTCAAAATTTTCGCAGTTCTGATGCTCGAAAAGAATAACTAGGACGGACTAGGGGAAAAGTACGCATACCGTTGTAATCGGGCGAGTTTCTACTTTCAGATACAACAGAAATTTTGCGGATTGGTCAATCCGTTCGCGAGATATGGCAGTTTGTAGGTAAGAAACGCTTGAGAAACTCAACATTTTCGCAGTTCTGATGCTCGAAACGAATAACTAGAACGGCCTAGGGGAAAGGTCGCATACCGTTGTAATCGGGCGAGTTTCTACTTTCAGATGCAACAGAAATTTTGCGGATTGGTCAATCCGTTCGCGAGATATGGCAGTTTGTAGGTAAGAAACGCTTGAGAAACTCAACATTTTCGCAGTTCTGATGCTCGAAACGAATAACTAGAACGGCCTAGGGGAAAGGTCGCATACCGTTGTAATCGGGCGAGTTTCTACTTTCAGATGCAACAGAAATTTTGCGGATTGGTCAATCCGTTCGCGAGATATGGCAGTTTGGAAGTATGAAACACTTGAGAAACACAAAATTTTCGCAGTTCTGATGCTCGAAACGAATAACTAGAGCGGCCTAGGGGAAAAGTACGCATACCGTTGTAATCGGGCGAGTTTCTACTTTCAGATGCATCAGAAATTTTGCGGATTGGTCAATCCGTTCGCGAGATATGGCAGTTTGGAAGTAAGAAACGCTTGAGAAACTCAAAATTTTCGCAGTTCTGATGCTCGAAACGAATAACTAGAACGGCCTAGGGGAAAAGTACGCATACCGTTGTAATCGGGCGAGTTTCTACTTTCAGATGCAACAGAAATTTTGCGGATTGGTCAATCCGTTCGCGAGATATGGCAGTTTGTAGGTAAGAAACGCTTGAGAAACTCAACATTTTCGCAGTTCTGATGCTCGAAACGAATAACTAGAACGGCCTAGGGGAAAAGTAGGCATACCGTTGTAATCGGGCGAGTTTGTACTCTCAGATGCAACAGAAATTTTGCGGATTGGTCAATCCGTTCGCGAGATATGGCAGTTTGGAGGTAAAAAACGCTTGAGAAACTCAAAATTTTCGCAGTTCTGATGCTCGAAACGAATAACTAGAACGGACTAGGGGAAAAGTACGCATACCGTTGTAATCGGGCGAGTTTCTACTTTCAGATGCAACAGAAATTTTGCGGATTGGTCAATCCGTTCGCGAGATATGGCAGTTTGGAGGTAAGAAACGCTTGAGAAACTCAAAATTTTCGCAGTTCTGATGCTCGACAAGCATAACTAGAAAGGTCTAGGAGAAAAGTACGCATACCGTTGTAATCGAGCGACTTTCTACTTTCAGATGCAACAGAAATTTTGCGGATTGGTCAATCCGTTCGCGAGATATGGCAGTTTGTAGGTAAGAAACGGTTGAGAAACTCAAAATTATCACAGTTCTGATGCTCGAAACGAGTAACCAGAACGGCCTAGGGGAAAGGTCGCATACCGTTGTAATCGGGCGAGTTTCTACTTTCAGATGCAACAGAAATTTTGCGGATTGGTCAATCCGTTCGCGAGATATGGCAGTTTGTAGGTAAGAAACGCTTGAGAAACTCAACATTTTCGCAGTTCTGATGCTCGAAACGAATAACTAGAACGGCCTAGGGGAAAGGTCGCATACCGTTGTAATCGGGCGAGTTTCTACTTTCAGATGCAACAGAAATTTTGCGGATTGGTCAATCCGTTCGCGAGATATGGCAGTTTGGAAGTATGAAACACTTGAGAAACACAAAATTTTCGCAGTTCTGATGCTCGAAACGAATAACTAGAGCGGCCTAGGGGAAAAGTACGCATACCGTTGTAATCGGGCGAGTTTCTACTTTCAGATGCATCAGAAATTTTGCGGATTGGTCAATCCGTTCGCGAGATATGGCAGTTTGGAAGTAAGAAACGCTTGAGAAACTCAAAATTTTCGCAGTTCTGATGCTCGAAACGAATAACTAGAACGGCCTAGGGGAAAAGTACGCACACCGTTGTAATCGGGCGAGTTTCTACTTTCAGATGCAACAGAAATTTTGCGGATTGGTCAATCCGTTCGCGAGATATGGCAGTTTGTAGGTAAGAAACGCTTGAGAAACTCAACATTTTCGCAGTTCTGATGCTCGAAACGAATAACTAGAACGGCCTAGGGGAAAAGTAGGCATACCGTTGTAATCGGGCGAGTTTGTACTCTCAGATGCAACAGAAATTTTGCGGATTGGTCAATCCGTTCGCGAGATATGGCAGTTTGGAGGTAAAAAACGCTTGAGAAACTCAAAATTTTCGCAGTTCTGATGCTCGAAACGAATAACTAGAACGGACTAGGGGAAAAGTACGCATACCGTTGTAATCGGGCGAGTTTCTACTTTCAGATGCAACAGAAATTTTGCGGATTGGTCAATCCGTTCGCGAGATATGGCAGTTTGGAGGTAAGAAACGCTTGAGAAACTCAAAATTTTCGCAGTTCTGATGCTCGACAAGCATAACTAGAAAGGTCTAGGAGAAAAGTACGCATACCGTTGTAATCGAGCGACTTTCTACTTTCAGATGCAACAGAAATTTTGCGGATTGGTCAATCCGTTCGCGAGATATGGCAGTTTGGAGGTAAGAAACGGTTGAGAAACTCAAAATTATCACAGTTCTGATGCTCGAAACGAGTAACCAGAACGGCCTAGGGGAAAAGTACGCATACCGTTGTAATATGGCGAGTTTCTACTTTCAGATGCAACACAAATTTTGCAGATTGGTCAATCCGTTCGCGAGATATGGCAGTTTGGAGGTAAGAAACGCTTGAGAAACTCAAAATTTTCGCAGTTCTGATGCTCGACAAGCATAACTAGAACGGTCTAGGGGGAAAGTACGCATACCGTTGTAATCGGGCGAGTTTCTACTTTCAGATGCAACAGAAATTTTGCGGATTGGTCAATCCGTTCGCGAGATATGGCAGTTTGGAAGTATGAAACACTTGAGAAACACAAAATTTTCGCAGTTCTGATGCTCGAAACGAATAACTAGAGCGGCCTAGGGGAAAAGTACGCATACCGTTGTAATCGGGCGAGTTTCTACTTTCAGATGCATCAGAAATTTTGCGGATTGGTCAATCCGTTCGCGAGATATGGCAGTTTGGAAGTAAGAAACGCTTGAGAAACTCAAAATTTTCGCAGTTCTGATGCTCGAAACGAATAACTAGAACGGCCTAGGGGAAAAGTACGCATACCGTTGTAATCGGGCGAGTTTCTACTTTCAGATGCAACAGAAATTTTGCGGATTGGTCAATCCGTTCGCGAGATATGGCAGTTTGTAGGTAAGAAACGCTTGAGAAACTCAACATTTTCGCAGTTCTGATGCTCGAAACGAATAACTAGAACGGCCTAGGGGAAAAGTAGGCATACCGTTGTAATCGGGCGAGTTTGTACTCTCAGATGCAACAGAAATTTTGCGGATTGGTCAATCCGTTCGCGAGATATGGCAGTTTGGAGGTAAAAAACGCTTGAGAAACTCAAAATTTTCGCAGTTCTGATGCTCGAAACGAATAACTAGAACGGACTAGGGGAAAAGTACGCATACCGTTGTAATCGGGCGAGTTTCTACTTTCAGATGCAACAGAAATTTTGCGGATTGGTCAATCCGTTCGCGAGATATGGCAGTTTGGAGGTAAGAAACGCTTGAGAAACTCAAAATTTTCGCAGTTCTGATGCTCGACAAGCATAACTAGAAAGGTCTAGGAGAAAAGTACGCATACCGTTGTAATCGAGCGACTTTCTACTTTCAGATGCAACAGAAATTTTGCGGATTGGTCAATCCGTTCGCGAGATATGGCAGTTTGGAGGTAAGAAACGGTTGAGAAACTCAAAATTATCACAGTTCTGATGCTCGAAACGAGTAACCAGAACGGCCTAGGGGAAAAGTACGCATACCGTTGTAATATGGCGAGTTTCTACTTTCAGATGCAACACAAATTTTGCAGATTGGTCAATCCGTTCGCGAGATATGGCAGTTTGGAGGTAAGAAACGCTTGAGAAACTCAAAATTTTCGCAGTTCTGATGCTCGACAAGCATAACTAGAACGGTCTAGGGGGAAAGTACGCATACCGTTGTAATCGGGCGAGTTTCTACTTTCAGATGCAACAGAAATTTTGCGGATTGGTCAATCCGTTCGCGAGATATGGCAGTTTGGAAGTATGAAACACTTGAGAAACACAAAATTTTCGCAGTTCTGATGCTCGAAACGAATAACTAGAGCGGCCTAGGGGAAAAGTACGCATACCGTTGTAATCGGGCGAGTTTCTACTTTCAGATGCATCAGAAATTTTGCGGATTGGTCAATCCGTTCGCGAGATATGGCAGTTTGGAAGTAAGAAACGCTTGAGAAACTCAAAATTTTCGCAGTTCTGATGCTCGAAACGAATAACTAGAACGGCCTAGGGGAAAAGTACGCATACCGTTGTAATCGGGCGAGTTTCTACTTTCAGATGCAACAGAAATTTTGCGGATTGGTCAATCCGTTCGCGAGATATGGCAGTTTGTAGGTAAGAAACGCTTGAGAAACTCAACATTTTCGCAGTTCTGATGCTCGAAACGAATAACTAGAACGGCCTAGGGGAAAAGTAGGCATACCGTTGTAATCGGGCGAGTTTGTACTCTCAGATGCAACAGAAATTTTGCGGATTGGTCAATCCGTTCGCGAGATATGGCAGTTTGGAGGTAAAAAACGCTTGAGAAACTCAAAATTTTCGCAGTTCTGATGCTCGAAACGAATAACTAGAACGGACTAGGGGAAAAGTACGCATACCGTTGTAATCGGGCGAGTTTCTACTTTCAGATGCAACAGAAATTTTGCGGATTGGTCAATCCGTTCGCGAGATATGGCAGTTTGGAGGTAAGAAACGCTTGAGAAACTCAAAATTTTCGCAGTTCTGATGCTCGACAAG
This sequence comes from Ptiloglossa arizonensis, assembly GCF_051014685.1. Classification (NCBI taxonomy): domain Eukaryota; kingdom Metazoa; phylum Arthropoda; class Insecta; order Hymenoptera; family Colletidae; genus Ptiloglossa; species Ptiloglossa arizonensis. Next base: position 122,907 of record NW_027479104.1, read on the forward strand.
CATAACTAGAAAGGTCTAGGAGAAAAGTACGCATACCGTTGTAATCGAGCGACTTTCTACTTTCAGATGCAACAGAAATTTTGCGGATTGGTCAATCCGTTCGCGAGATATGGCAGTTTGGAGGTAAGAAACGGTTGAGAAACTCAAAATTATCACAGTTCTGATGCTCGAAACGAGTAACCAGAACGGCCTAGGGGAAAAGTACGCATACCGTTGTAATATGGCGAGTTTCTACTTTCAGATGCAACACAAATTTTGCAGATTGGTCAATCCGTTCGCGAGATATGGCAGTTTGGAGGTAAGAAACGCTTGAGAAACTCAAAATTTTCGCAGTTCTGATGCTCGGCAAGCATAACTAGAACGGTCTAGGAGAAAAGTACGCATACCGTTGTAATCGGGCGAGTTTCTACTTTCAGATACAACAGAAATTTTGCGGATTGGTCAATCCGTTCGCGAGATATGGCAGTTTGTAGATAAGAAACGCTTGAGAAACTCAACATTTTCGCAGTTCTGATGCTCGAAACGAATAACTAGAACGGCCTAGGGGAAAGGTCGCATACCGTTGTAATCGGGCGAGTTTCTACTTTCAGATGCAACAGAAATTTTGCGGATTGGTCAATCCGTTCGCGAGATATGGCAGTTTGGAGGTAAGAAACGCTTGAGAAACTCAAAATTTTCAAAGTTCTGATGCTCGGAAAGAATAACTAGGACGGACTAGGGGAAAAGTATGCATACCGTTGTAAACGGGCGAGTTTCTACGTTCAGATGCAACAGAAATTTTGCGGATTGGTCAATCCGTTCGCGAGATATGGCAGTTTGGAGGTCAGAAACGTTTGAGAAACTCAAAATTTTCGCAGTTCTGATGCTCGAAACGAATAACTAGAACGGTCTAGGGGAAAAGTACGCATACCTTTGTAATCGGGCGAGTTTCTACTTTCAGATGCAACAGAAATTTTGCGGATTGGTCAATCCGTTCGCGAGATATGGCAGTTTGTAGGTAAGAAACGCTTGAGAAACTCAACATTTTCGCAGTTCTGATGCTCGAAACGAATAACTAGAACGGCCTAGGGGAAAGGTCGCATACCGTTGTAATCGGGCGAGTTTCTACTTTCAGATGCAACAGAAATTTTGCGGATTGGTCAATCCGTTCGCGAGATATGGCAGTTTGGAAGTATGAAACACTTGAGAAACACAAAATTTTCGCAGTTCTGATGCTCGAAACGAATAACTAGAACGGCCTAGGGGAAAAGTACGCATACCGTTGTAATCGGGCGAGTTTCTACTTTCAGATGCAACAGAAATTTTACGGATTGGTCAATCCGTTCGCGAGATATGGCAGTTTGTAGGTAAGAAACGCTTGAGAAACTCAACATTTTCGCAGTTCTGATGCTCGAAACGAATAACTAGAACGGCCTAGGGGAAAAGTAGGCATACCGTTGTAATCGGGCGAGTTTGTACTCTCAGATGCAACAGAAATTTTGCGGATTGGTCAATCCGTTCGCGAGATATGGCAGTTTGGAGGTAAAAAACGCTTGAGAAACTCAAAATTTTCGCAGTTCTGATGCTCGAAACGAATAACTAGAACGGACTAGGGGAAAAGTACGCATACCGTTGTAATCGGGCGAGTTTCTACTTTCAGATGCAACAGAAATTTTGCGGATTGGTCAATCCGTTCGCGAGATATGGCAGTTTGGAGGTAAGAAACGCTTGAGAAACTCAAAATTTTCGCAGTTCTGATGCTCGACAAGCATAACTAGAAAGGTCTAGGAGAAAAGTACGCATACCGTTGTAATCGAGCGACTTTCTACTTTCAGATGCAACAGAAATTTTGCGGATTGGTCAATCCGTTCGCGAGATATGGCAGTTTGGAGGTAAGAAACGGTTGAGAAACTCAAAATTATCACAGTTCTGATGCTCGAAACGAGTAACCAGAACGGCCTAGGGGAAAAGTACGCATACCGTTGTAATATGGCGAGTTTCTACTTTCAGATGCAACACAAATTTTGCGGATTGGTCAATCCGTTCGCGAGATATGGCAGTTTGGAGGTAAGAAACGCTTGAGAAACTCAAAATTTTCGCAGTTCTGATGCTCGGCAAGCATAACTAGAACGGTCTAGGGGAAAAGTACGCATACCGTTGTAATCGGGCGAGTTTCTACTTTCAGATGCAACAGAAATTTTGCGGATTGGTCAATCCGTTCGCGAGATATGGCAGTTTGTAGGTAAGAAACGCTTGAGAAACTCAACATTTTCGCAGTTCTGATGCTCGAAACGAATAACTAGAACGGCCTAGGGGAAAGGTCGCATACCGTTGTAATCGGGCGAGTTTCTACTTTCAGATGCAACAGAAATTTTGCGGATTGGTCAATCCGTTCGCGAGATATGGCAGTTTGGAGGTAAGAAACGCTTGAGAAACTCAAAATTTTCAAAGTTCTGATGCTCGAAAAGAATAACTAGGACGGACTAGGGGAAAGGTCGCATACCGTTGTAATCGGGCGAGTTTCTACTTTCAGATGCAACAGAAATTTTGCGGATTGGTCAATCCGTTCGCGAGATATGGCAGTTTGGAAGTATGAAACACTTGAGAAACACAAAATTTTCGCAGTTCTGATGCTCGAAACGAATAACTAGAGCGGCCTAGGGGAAAAGTACGCATACCGTTGTAATCGGGCGAGTTTCTACTTTCAGATGCAATAGAAATTTTGCGGATTGGTCAATCCGTTCGCGAGATATGGCAGTTTGTAGGTAAGAAACGCTTGAGAAACTCAACATTTTCGCAGTTCTGATGCTCGAAACGAATAACTAGAACGGCCTAGGGGAAAGGTCGCATACCGTTGTAATCGGGCGAGTTTCTACTTTCAGATGCAACAGAAATTTTGCGGATTGGTCAATCCGTTCGCGAGATATGGCAGTTTGGAGGTAAGAAACGCTTGAGAAACTCAAAATTTTCAAAGTTCTGATGCTCGAAAAGAATAACTAGGACGGACTAGGGGAAAAGTATGCATACCGTTGTAAACGGGCGAGTTTCTACGTTCAGATGCAACAGAAATTTTGCGGATTGGTCAATCCGTTCGCGAGATATGGCAGTTTGGAGGTCAGAAACGCTTGAGAAACTCAAAATTTTCGCAGTTCTGATGCTCGAAACGAATAACTAGAACGGTCTAGGGGAAAAGTACGCATACCTTTGTAATCGGGCGAGTTTCTACTTTCAGATGCAACAGAAATTTTGCGGATTGGTCAATCCGTTCGCGAGATATGGCAGTTTGTAGGTAAGAAACGCTTGAGAAACTCAACATTTTCGCAGTTCTGATGCTCGAAACGAATAACTAGAACGGCCTAGGGGAAAGGTCGCATACCGTTGTAATCGGGCGAGTTTCTACTTTCAGATGCAACAGAAATTTTGCGGATTGGTCAATCCGTTCGCGAGATATGGCAGTTTGGAAGTATGAAACACTTGAGAAACACAAAATTTTCGCAGTTCTGATGCTCGAAACGAATAACTAGAGCGGCCTAGGGGAAAAGTACGCACACCGTTGTAATCGGGCGAGTTTCTACTTTCAGATGCAACAGAAATTTTGCGGATTGGTCAATCCGTTCGCGAGATATGGCAGTTTGTAGGTAAGAAACGCTTGAGAAACTCAACATTTTCGCAGTTCTGATGCTCGAAACGAATAACTAGAACGGCCTAGGGGAAAGGTCGCATACCGTTGTAATCGGGCGAGTTTCTACTTTCAGATGCAACAGAAATTTTGCGGATTGGTCAATCCGTTCGCGAGATATGGCAGTTTGGAAGTATGAAACGCTTGAGAAACTCAAAATTTTCGCAGTTCTGATGCTCGAAACGAATAACTAGAACGGCCTAGGGGAAAAGTAGGCATACCGTTGTAATCGGGCGAGTTTGTACTCTCAGATGCAACAGAAATTTTGCGGATTGGTCAATCCGTTCGCGAGATATGGCAGTTTGGAGGTAAAAAACGCTTGAGAAACTCAAAATTTTCGCAGTTCTGATGCTCGAAACGAATAACTAGAACGGACTAGGGGAAAAGTACGCATACCGTTGTAATCGGGCGAGTTTCTACTTTCAGATGCAACAGAAATTTTGCGGATTGGTCAATCCGTTCGCGAGATATGGCAGTTTGGAGGTAAGAAACGCTTGAGAAACTCAAAATTTTCGCAGTTCTGATGCTCGACAAGCATAACTAGAAAGGTCTAGGAGAAAAGTACGCATACCGTTGTAATCGAGCGACTTTCTACTTTCAGATGCAACAGAAATTTTGCGGATTGGTCAATCCGTTCGCGAGATATGGCAGTTTGGAGGTAAGAAACGGTTGAGAAACTCAAAATTATCACAGTTCTGATGCTCGAAACGAGTAACCAGAACGGCCTAGGGGAAAAGTACGCATACCGTTGTAATATGGCGAGTTTCTACTTTCAGATGCAACACAAATTTTGCGGATTGGTCAATCCGTTCGCGAGATATGGCAGTTTGGAGGTAAGAAACGCTTGAGAAACTCAAAATTTTCGCAGTTCTGATGCTCGGCAAGCATAACTAGAACGGTCTAGGGGAAAAGTACGCATACCGTTGTAATCGGGCGAGTTTCTACTTTCAGATGCAACAGAAATTTTGCGGATTGGTCAATCCGTTCGCGAGATATGGCAGTTTGTAGGTAAGAAACGCTTGAGAAACTCAACATTTTCGCAGTTCTGATGCTCGAAACGAATAACTAGAACGGCCTAGGGGAAAGGTCGCATACCGTTGTAATCGGGCGAGTTTCTACTTTCAGATGCAACAGAAATTTTGCGGATTGGTCAATCCGTTCGCGAGATATGGCAGTTTGGAGGTAAGAAACGCTTGAGAAACTCAAAATTTTCAAAGTTCTGATGCTCGAAAAGAATAACTAGGACGGACTAGGGGAAAAGTATGCATACCGTTGTAAACGGGCGAGTTTCTACGTTCAGATGCAACAGAAATTTTGCGGATTGGTCAATCCGTTCGCGAGATATGGCAGTTTGGAGGTCAGAAACGCTTGAGAAACTCAAAATTTTCGCAGTTCTGATGCTCGAAACGAATAACTAGAACGGCCTAGGGGAAAAGTACGCATACCGTTGTAATCGGGCGAGTTTCTACTTTCAGATGCAACAGAAATTTTGCGGATTGGTCAATCCGTTCGCGAGATATGGCAGTTTGTAGGTAAGAAACGCTTGAGAAACTCAACATTTTCGCAGTTCTGATGCTCGAAACGAATAACTAGAACGGCCTAGGGGAAAAGTAGGCATACCGTTGTAATCGGGCGAGTTTGTACTCTCAGATGCAACAGAAATTTTGCGGATTGGTCAATCCGTTCGCGAGATATGGCAGTTTGGAGGTAAAAAACGCTTGAGAAACTCAAAATTTTCGCAGTTCTGATGCTCGAAACGAATAACTAGAACGGACTAGGGGAAAAGTACGCATACCGTTGTAATCGGGCGAGTTTCTACTTTCAGATGCAACAGAAATTTTGCGGATTGGTCAATCCGTTCGCGAGATATGGCAGTTTGGAGGTAAGAAACGCTTGAGAAACTCAAAATTTTTGCAGTTCTGATGCTCGAAACGAATAACTAGAACGGCCTAGGGGAAAAGTACGCATACCGTTGTAATCGGGCGAGTTTCTACTTTCAGATGCAACAGAAATTTTGCGGATTAGTCAATCCGTTCGCGAGATATGGCAGTTTGGAGGTAAGAAACGCTTGAGAAACTCAAAATTTTCGCAGTTCTGATGCTCGACAAGCATAACTAGAACGGTCTAGGTGAAAAGTACGCATACCGTTGTAATCGGGCGACTTTCTACTTTCAGATGCAATAAAAATTTTGCGGATTGGTCAATCCGTTCGCGAGATATGGCAGTTTGGAGGTAAGAAACGCTTGAGAAACTCAAAATTTTCGCAGTTCTGATGCTCGAAACGAATAACTAGAACGGCCTAGGGGAAAAGTACGCATACCGTTGTAATCGGGCGAGTTTCTACTTTCAGACGCAACAGAAATTTTGCGGATTAGTCAATCCGTCGCGAGATATGGCAGTTTGGAGGTAAGAAACGCTTGAGAGACTCAAAATTTTCGCAGTTCTGATGCTCGACATGTATAACTAGAACGGTCTAGGGGAAAAGTACGCATACCGTTGTAATCGGGCGACTTTCTACTTTCAGATGAAACAGAAATTTTGCGGATTGGTCAATCCGTTCGCGAGATGTGGCAGTTTGGAGGTAAGAAACGGTTGAGAAACTCAAAATTATCACAGTTCTGATGCTCGAAACGAGTAACCAGAACGGCCTAGGGGAAAAGTACGCATACCGTTGTAATCGGGCGAGTTTCTACTTTCAGATGCAACAGAAATTTTGCGGATTGGTCAATCCGTTCGCGAGATATGGCAGTTTGGATGTAAGAAACGCTTGAGAAACTCAAAATTTTCGCAGTTCTGATGCTCCACAAGCATAACTAGAACGGTCTCGGGGAAAAGTACGCATACCGTTGTAATCGGGCGAGTTTCTACTTTCAGATGGAACAGAAATTTTGCGGATTGGTCAATCCGTTCGCGAGATATGGCAGTTTGGAAGTATGAAACACTTGAGAAACACAAAATTTTCGCAGTTCTGATGCTCGAAACGAATAACTAGAGCGGCCTAGGGGAAAAGTACACATACCGTTGTAATCGGGCGAGTTTCTACTTTCAGATGCATCAGAAAATTTTGCGGATTGGTCAATCCGTTCGCGAGATATGGCAGTTTGGAAGTAAGAAACGCTTGAGAAACTCAAAATTTTCGCAGTTCTGATGCTCGAAACGATTAACTAGAACGCCCTAGGGGAAAAGTACGCATACCGTTGTAATCGGGCGAGTTTCTACTTTCAGATGCAACAGAAATTTTGCGGATTGGTCAATCCGTTCGCGAGATATGGCAGTTTGTAGGTAAGAAACGCTTGAGAAACTCAACATTTTCGCAGTTCTGATGCTCGAAACGAATAACTAGAACGGCCTAGGGGAAAAGTACGCATACCGTTGTAATCGGGCGAGTTTCTACTTTCAGATGCAACAGAAATTTTGCGGATTGGTCAATCCGTTCGCGAGATATGGCAGTTTGTAGGTAAGAAACGCTTGAGAAACTCAACATTTTCGCAGTTCTGATGCTCGAAACGAATAACTAGAACGGCCTAGGGGAAAAGTACGCATACCGTTGTAATCGGGCGAGTTTCTACTTTCAGACGCAACAGAAATTTTGCGGATTAGTCAATCCGTCGCGAGATATGGCAGTTTGGAGGTAAGAAACGCTTGAGAGACTCAAAATTTTCGCAGTTCTGATGCTCGACATGTATAACTAGAACGGTCTAGGGGAAAAGTACGCATACCGTTGTAATCGGGCGACTTTCTACTTTCAGATGCAACAGAAATTTTGCGGATTGGTCAATCCGTTCGCGAGATGTGGCAGTTTGGAGGTAAGAAACGGTTGAGAAACTCAAAATTATCACAGTTCTGATGCTCGAAACGAGTAACCAGAACGGCCTAGGGGAAAAGTACGCATACCGTTGTAATCGGGCGAGTTTCTACTTTCAGATGCAACAGAAATTTTGCGGATTGGTCAATCCGTTCGCGAGATATGGCAGTTTGGATGTAAGAAACGCTTGAGAAACTCAAAATTTTCGCAGTTCTGATGCTCCACAAGCATAACTAGAACGGTCTCGGGGAAAAGTACGCATACCGTTGTAATCGGGCGAGTTTCTACTTTCAGATGGAACAGAAATTTTGCGGATTGGTCAATCCGTTCGCGAGATATGGCAGTTTGGAAGTATGAAACACTTGAGAAACACAAAATTTTCGCAGTTCTGATGCTCGAAACGAATAACTAGAGCGGCCTAGGGGAAAAGTACGCATACCGTTGTAATCGGGCGAGTTTCTACTTTCAGATGCATCAGAAAATTTTGCGGATTGGTCAATCCGTTCGCGAGATATGGCAGTTTGGAAGTAAGAAACGCTTGAGAAACTCAAAATTTTCGCAGTTCTGATGCTCGAAACGATTAACTAGAACGCCCTAGGGGAAACGTACGCATACCGTTGTAATCGGGCGAGTTTCTACTTTCAGATGCAACAGAAATTTTGCGGATTGGTCAATCCGTTCGCGAGATATGGCAGTTTGTAGGTAAGAAACGCTTGAGAAACTCAACATTTTCGCAGTTCTGATGCTCGAAACGAATAACTAGAACGGCCTAGGGGAAAAGTACGCATACCGTTGTAATCGGGCGAGTTTCTACTTTCAGATGCAACAGAAATTTTGCGGATTGGTCAATCCGTTCGCGAGATATGGCAGTTTGTAGGTAAGAAACGCTTGAGAAACTCAACATTTTCGCAGTTCTGATGCTCGAAACGAATAACTAGAACGGCCTAGGGGAAAAGTAGGCATACCGTTGTAATCGGGCGAGTTTGTACTCTCAGATGCAACAGAAATTTTGCGGATTGGTCAATCCGTTCGCGAGATATGGCAGTTTGGAGGTAAAAAACGCTTGAGAAACTCAAAATTTTCGCAGTTCTGATGCTCGAAACGAATAACTAGAACGGACTAGGGGAAAAGTACGCATACCGTTGTAATCGGGCGAGTTTCTACTTTCAGATGCAACAGAAATTTTGCGGATTGGTCAATCCGTTCGCGAGATATGGCAGTTTGTAGGTAAGAAACGCTTGAGAAACTCAACATTTTCGCAGTTCTGATGCTCGAAACGAATAACTAGAACGGCCTAGGGGAAAAGTAGGCATACCGTTGTAATCGGGCGAGTTTGTACTCTCAGATGCAACAGAAATTTTGCGGATTGGTCAATCCGTTCGCGAGATATGGCAGTTTGGAGGTAAAAAACGCTTGAGAAACTCAAAATTTTCGCAGTTCTGATGCTCGAAACGAATAACTAGAACGGACTAGGGGAAAAGTACGCATACCGTTGTAATCGGGCGAGTTTCTACTTTCAGATGCAACAGAAATTTTGCGGATTGGTCAATCCGTTCGCGAGATATGGCAGTTTGGAGGTAAGAAACGCTTGAGAAACTCAAAATTTTTGCAGTTCTGATGCTCGAAACGAATAACTAGAACGGCCTAGGGGAAAAGTACGCATACCGTTGTAATCGGGCGAGTTTCTACTTTCAGATGCAACAGAAATTTTGCGGATTAGTCAATCCGTTCGCGAGATATGGCAGTTTGGAGGTAAGAAACGCTTGAGAAACTCAAAATTTTCGCAGTTCTGATGCTCGACAAGCATAACTAGAACGGTCTAGGTGAAAAGTACGCATACCGTTGTAATCGGGCGACTTTCTACTTTCAGATGCAATAAAAATTTTGCGGATTGGTCAATCCGTTCGCGAGATATGGCAGTTTGGAGGTAAGAAACGCTTGAGAAACTCAAAATTTTCGCATTTCTGATGCTCGAAACGAATAACTAGAACGGCCTAGGGGAAAAGTACGCATACCGTTGTAATCGGGCGAGTTTCTACTTTCAGACGCAACAGAAATTTTGCGGATTAGTCAATCCGTCGCGAGATATGGCAGTTTGGAGGTAAGAAACGCTTGAGAGACTCAAAATTTTCGCAGTTCTGATGCTCGACATGTATAACTAGAACGGTCTAGGGGAAAAGTACGCATACCGTTGTAATCGGGCGACTTTCTACTTTCAGATGCAACAGAAATTTTGCGGATTGGTCAATCCGTTCGCGAGATGTGGCAGTTTGGAGGTAAGAAACGGTTGAGAAACTCAAAATTATCACAGTTCTGATGCTCGAAACGAGTAACCAGAACGGCCTAGGGGAAAAGTACGCATACCGTTGTAATCGGGCGAGTTTCTACTTTCAGATGCATCAGAAAATTTTGCGGATTGGTCAATCCGTTCGCGAGATATGGCAGTTTGGAAGTAAGAAACGCTTGAGAAACTCAAAATTTTCGCAGTTCTGATGCTCGAAACGAATAACTAGAACGGCCTAGGGGAAAAGTACGCATTCCGTTTTAATCGGGCGACTTTCTACTTTCAGATGCAACAGAAATTTTGCGGAATGGTCAATCCGTTCGCGAGATATGGCAGTTTGTAGGTAAGAAACGCTTGAGAAACTCAACATTTTCGCAGTTCTGATGCTCGAAACGAATAACTAGAACGGCCTAGGGGAAAAGTACGCATTCCGTTTTAATCGGGCGACTTTCTACTTTCAGATGCAACAGAAATTTTGCGGAATGGTCAATCCGTTCGCGAGATATGGCAGTTTGTAGGTAAGAAACGCTTGAGAAACTCAACATTTTCGCAGTTCTGATGCTCGAAACGAATAACTAGAACGCCCTAGGGGAAAAGTACGCATACCGTTGTAATCGGGCGAGTTTCTACTTTCAGATGCATCAGAAAATTTTGCGGATTGGTCAATCCGTTCGCGAGATATGGCAGTTTGGAAGTAAGAAACGCTTGAGAAACTCAAAATTTTCGCAGTTCTGATGCTCGAAACGATTAACTAGAACGCCCTAGGGGAAAAGTACGCATACCGTTGTAATCGGGCGAGTTTCTACTTTCAGATGCAACAGAAATTTTGCGGATTAGTCAATCCGTTCGCGAGATATGGCAGTTTGGAGGTAAGAAACGCTTGAGAAACTCAAAATTTTCGCAGTTCTGATGCTCGAAACGAATAACTAGAACGGCCTAGGGGAAAAGTACGCATTCCGTTTTAATCGGGCGACTTTCTACTTTCAGATGCCACAGAAATTTTGCGGAATGGTCAATCCGTTCGCGAGATATGGCAGTTTGTAGGTAAGAAACGCTTGAGAAACTCAACATTTTCGCAGTTCTGATGCTCGAAACGAATAACTAGAACGGCCTAGGGGAATAGTACGCATACCGTTGTAATCGGGCGAGTTTCTACTTTCAGATGCAACAGAAATTTTGCGAATTGGTCAATCCGTTCGCGAGATATGGCAGTTTGGAGGTAAGCAACGCTTGAGAAACCCAAAATTTTCGCAGTTCTCATGCTCGAAGCGAATAACTACAACGGCCTAGGGGAGAAGTACGCATACCGTTGTAATCGGGCGAGTTTCTACTTTCAGATGCAACAGAAATTTTGCGGATTGGTCAATCCGTTCGCGAGATATGGCAGTTTGGAGGTAAGAAACGCTTGAGAAACTCAAAATTTTCGCAGTTCTGATGCTCGACAAGCATAACTAGAACGGTCTACGAAAAAAGTACGCATACCGTTGTAATCGGGCGAGTTTCTACTTTCAGATGCAACAGAAATTTTGCCGATTGGTCAATCCGTTCGCGAGATATGGCAGTTTGTAGGTAAGAAACGCTTGAGAAGCTCAACATTTTCGCAGTTCTGATGCTCGAAACGAATAACTAGAACGGCCTAGGGGAATAGTACGCATACCGTTGTAATCGGGCGAGTTTCTACTTTCAGATGCAACAGAAATTTTGCGGATTGGTCAATCCGTTCGCGAGATATGGCAGTTTGGAGGTAAGAAACGCTTGAGAAACTCAAAATTTTCGCAGTTCTGATGCTCGAAACGAATAACTAGAACGGACTAGGGGAAAAGTACGCATACCGTTGTAATCGGGCGAGATTCTACTTTCAGATGCAACAGAAATTTTGCGGATTGGTCAATCCGTTCGCGAGATATGGCAGTTTGGAGGTAAGAAACGCTTGAGAAACTCAAAATTTTCGCAGTTCTGATGCTCGAAACGAATAACTAGAACGGCCTAGGGGAAAAGTACGCATACCGTTGTAATCGGGCGAGTTTCTACTTTCAGATGCAACAGAAATTTTGCGGATTAGTCAATCCGTTCGCGAGATATGGCAGTTTGGAGGTATGAAACGCTTGAGAAACTCAAAATTTTCGCAGTTCTGATACTCGACAAGCATAACTAGAACGGTCTAGGGGAAAATACGCATACCGTTGTAATCGGGCGACTTTCTACTTTCAGATGCAACAGAAATTTTGCGGATTGGTCAATCCGTTCGCGAGATATGGCAGTTTGGAGGTAAGAAACGGTTGAGAAACTCAAAATTATCACAGTTCTGATGCTCGAAACGAGTAACCAGAACGGCCTAGGGGAAAAGTACGCATACCGTTGTAATATGGCGAGTTTCTACTTTCAGATGCAACAGAAATTTTGCGGATTGGTCAATCCGTTCGCGAGATATGGCAGTTTGGAGGTAAGAAACGCTTGAGAAACTCAAAATTTTCGCAGTTCTGATGCTCGAAACGAATAACTAGAACGGACTAGGGGAAAAGTACGCATACCGTTGTAATCGGGCGAGATTCTACTTTCAGATGCAACAGAAATTTTGCGGATTGGTCAATCCGTTCGCGAGATATGGCAGTTTGGAGGTAAGAAACGCTTGAGAAACTCAAAATTTTCGCAGTTCTGATGCTCGAAACGAATAACTAGAACGGCCTAGGGGAAAAGTACGCATACCGTTGTAATCGGGCGAGTTTCTACTTTCAGATGCAACAGAAATTTTGCGGATTAGTCAATCCGTTCGCGAGATATGGCAGTTTGGAGGTATGAAACGCTTGAGAAACACAAAATTTTCGCAGTTCTGATGCTCGAAACGAATAACTAGAGCGGCCTAGGGGAAAAGTACGCATACCGTTGTAATCGGGCGAGTTTCTACTTTCAGATGCATCAGAAAATTTTGCGGATTGGTCAATCCGTTCGCGAGATATGGCAGTTTGGAAGTAAGAAACGCTTGAGAAACTCAAAATTTTCGCAGTTCTGATGCTCGAAACGATTAACTAGAACGCCCTAGGGGAAAAGTACGCATACCGTTGTAATCGGGCGAGTTTCTACTTTCAGATGCAACAGAAATTTTGCGGATTAGTCAATCCGTTCGCGAGATATGGCAGTTTGGAGGTAAGAAACGCTTGAGAAACTCAAAATTTTCGCAGTTCTGATGCTCGAAACGAATAACTAGAACGGCCTAGGGGAAAAGTACGCATTCCGTTTTAATCGGGCGACTTTCTACTTTCAGATGCAACAGAAATTTTGCGGAATGGTCAATCCGTTCGCGAGATATGGCAGTTTGTAGGTAAGAAACGCTTGAGAAACTCAACATTTTCGCAGTTCTGATGCTCGAAACGAATAACTAGAACGGCCTAGGGGAATAGTACGCATACCGTTGTAATCGGGCGAGTTTCTACTTTCAGATGCAACAGAAATTTTGCGAATTGGTCAATCCGTTCGCGAGATATGGCAGTTTGGAGGTAAGCAACGCTTGAGAAACCCAAAATTTTCGCAGTTCTCATGCTCGAAGCGAATAACTACAACGGCCTAGGGGAGAAGTACGCATACCGTTGTAATCGGGCGAGTTTCTACTTTCAGATGCAACAGAAATTTTGCGGATTGGTCAATCCGTTCGCGAGATATGGCAGTTTGGAGGTAAGAAACGCTTGAGAAACTCAAAATTTTCGCAGTTCTGATGCTCGACAAGCATAACTAGAACGGTCTACGAAAAAAGTACGCATACCGTTGTAATCGGGCGAGTTTCTACTTTCAGATGCAACAGAAATTTTGCCGATTGGTCAATCCGTTCGCGAGATATGGCAGTTTGTAGGTAAGAAACGCTTGAGAAGCTCAACATTTTCGCAGTTCTGATGCTCGAAACGAATAACTAGAACGGCCTAGGGGAATAGTACGCATACCGTTGTAATCGGGCGAGTTTCTACTTTCAGATGCAACAGAAATTTTGCGGATTGGTCAATCCGTTCGCGAGATATGGCAGTTTGGAGGTAAGAAACGCTTGAGAAACTCAAAATTTTCGCAGTTCTGATGCTCGAAACGAATAACTAGAACGGACTAGGGGAAAAGTACGCATACCGTTGTAATCGGGCGAGATTCTACTTTCAGATGCAACAGAAATTTTGCGGATTGGTCAATCCGTTCGCGAGATATGGCAGTTTGGAGGTAAGAAACGCTTGAGAAACTCAAAATTTTCGCAGTTCTGATGCTCGAAACGAATAACTAGAACGGCCTAGGGGAAAAGTACGCATACCGTTGTAATCGGGCGAGTTTCTACTTTCAGATGCAACAGAAATTTTGCGGATTAGTCAATCCGTTCGCGAGATATGGCAGTTTGGAGGTATGAAACGCTTGAGAAACTCAAAATTTTCGCAGTTCTGATACTCGACAAGCATAACTAGAACGGTCTAGGGGAAAATACGCATACCGTTGTAATCGGGCGACTTTCTACTTTCAGATGCAACAGAAATTTTGCGGATTGGTCAATCCGTTCGCGAGATATGGCAGTTTGGAGGTAAGAAACGGTTGAGAAACTCAAAATTATCACAGTTCTGATGCTCGAAACGAGTAACCAGAACGGCCTAGGGGAAAAGTACGCATACCGTTGTAATATGGCGAGTTTCTACTTTCAGATGCAACAGAAATTTTGCGGATTGGTCAATCCGTTCGCGAGATATGGCAGTTTGGAGGTAAGAAACGCTTGAGAAACTCAAAATTTTCGCAGTTCTGATGCTCGAAACGAATAACTAGAACGGACTAGGGGAAAAGTACGCATACCGTTGTAATCGGGCGAGATTCTACTTTCAGATGCAACAGAAATTTTGCGGATTGGTCAATCCGTTCGCGAGATATGGCAGTTTGGAGGTAAGAAACGCTTGAGAAACTCAAAATTTTCGCAGTTCTGATGCTCGAAACGAATAACTAGAACGGCCTAGGGGAAAAGTACGCATACCGTTGTAATCGGGCGAGTTTCTACTTTCAGATGCAACAGAAATTTTGCGGATTAGTCAATCCGTTCGCGAGATATGGCAGTTTGGAGGTATGAAACGCTTGAGAAACTCAAAATTTTCGCAGTTCTGATACTCGACAAGCATAACTAGAACGGTCTAGGGGAAAAGTACGCATACCGTTGTAATCGGGCGACTTTCTACTTTCAGATGCAACAGAAATTTTGCGGATTGGTCAATCCGTTCGCGAGATATGGCAGTTTGGAGGTAAGAAACGGTTGAGAAACTCAAAATTATCACAGTTCTGATGCTCGAAACGAGTAACCAGAACGGCCTAGGGGAAAAGTACGCATACCGTTGTAATATGGCGAGTTTCTACTTTCAGATGCAACAGAAATTTTGCGGATTGGTCAATCCGTTCGCGAGATATGGCAGTTTGGAGGTCAGAAACGCTTGAGAAACTCAAAATTTTCGCAGTTCTGATGCTCGAAACGAATAACTAGAACGGTCTAGGGGAAAAGTACGCATACCGTTGTAATCGGGCGAGTTTCTACTTTCAGAAGCAACAGAAATTTTGCGGATTGGTCAATCCGATCGCGAGATATGGCAGTTTGGAGGTATGAAACGCTTGAGAAACTCAAAATTTTCGCAGTTCTGATGCTCGACAAGCATAACTAGAAAGGTCTAGGAGAAAAGTACGCATACCGTTGTAATCGAGCGACTTTCTACTTTCAGATGCAACAGAAATTTTGCGGATTGGTCAATCCGTTCGCGAGATATGGCAGTTTGGAGGTAAGAAACGGTTGAGAAACTCAAAATTATCACAGTTCTGATGCTCGAAACGAGTAACCAGAACGGCCTAGGGGAAAAGTACGCATACCGTTGTAATATGGCGAGTTTCTACTTTCAGATGCAACACAAATTTTGCGGATTGGTCAATCCGTTCGCGAGATATGGCAGTTTGGAGGTAAGAAACGCTTGAGAAACTCAAAATTTTCGCAGTTCTGATGCTCGGCAAGCATAACTAGAACGGTCTAGGGGAAAAGTACGCATACCGTTGTAATCGGGCGAGTTTCTACTTTCAGATGCAACAGAAATTTTGCGGATTGGTCAATCCGTTCGCGAGATATGGCAGTTTGTAGGTAAGAAACGCTTGAGAACCTCAACATTTTCGCAGTTCTGATGCTCGAAACGAATAACTAGAACGGCCTAGGGGAAAGGTCGCATACCGTTGAAATCGGGCGAGTTTCTACTTTCAGATGCAACAGAAATTTTGCGGATTGGTCAATCCGTTCGCGAGATATGGCAGTTTGGAGGTAAGAAACGCTTGAGAAACACAAAATTTTCGCAGTTCTGATGCTCGAAACGCATAACTAGAGCGGCCTAGGGGAAAAGTACGCATACCCTTGTAATCGGGGGAGTTTCTACTTTCAGATGCATCAGAAATTTTGCGGATTGGTCAATCCGTTCGCGAGATATGGCAGTTTGGAGGTAAGCAACGCTTGCGAAACCCAAAATTTTCGCAGTTCTCATGCTCGAAGCGAATAACTACAACGGCCTAGGGGAAAAGTACGCATACCGTTGTAATCGGGCGAGTTTCTACTTTCAGATGCAACAGAAATTTTGCGGATTGGTCAATCCGTTCGCGAGATATGGCAGTTTGGAGGTAAGAAACGCTTGAGAAACTCAAAATTTTCGCAGTTCTGATGCTCGACAAGCATAACTAGAACGGTCTAGGAAAAAAGTACGCATACCGTTGTAATCGGGCGAGTTTCTACTTTCAGATGCAACAGAAATTTTGCGGATTGGTCAATCCGTTCGCGAGATATGGCAGTTTGTAGGTAAGAAACGCTTGAGAAGCTCAACATTTTCGCAGTTCTGATGCTCGAAACGAATAACTAGAACGGCCTAGGGGAATAGTACGCATACCGTTGTAATCGGGCGAGTTTCTACTTTCAGATGCAACAGAAATTTTGCGGATTGGTCAATCCGTTCGCGAGATATGGCAGTTTGGAGGTAAGAAACGCTTGAGAAACTCAAAATTTTCGCAGTTCTGATGCTCGAAACGAATAACTAGAACGGCCTAGGGGAAAAGTACGCATACCGTTGTAATCGGGCGAGTTTCTACTTTCAGATGCAACAGAAATTTTGCGGATTAGTCAATCCGTTCGCGAGATATGGCAGTTTGGAGGTATGAAACGCTTGAGAAACTCAAAATTTTCGCAGTTCTGATACTCGACAAGCATAACTAGAACGGTCTAGGGGAAAAGTACGCATACCGTTGTAATCGGGCGACTTTCTACTTTCAGATGCAACAGAAATTTTGCGGATTGGTCAATCCGTTCGCGAGATATGGCAGTTTGGAGGTAAGAAACGGTTGAGAAACTCAAAATTATCACAGTTCTGATGCTCGAAACGAGTAACCAGAACGGCCTAGGGGAAAAGTACGCATACCGTTGTAATATGGCGAGTTTCTACTTTCAGATGCAACAGAAATTTTGCGGATTGGTCAATCCGTTCGCGAGATATGGCAGTTTGTAAGTAAGAAACGCTTGAGAAACTCAACATTTTCGCAGTTCTGATGTTCGAAACGAATAACTAGAACGGCCTAGGGGAAATATCGCATACCGTTGTAATCGGGCGAGTTTCTACTTTCAGATGCAACAGAAATTTTGCGGATTGGTCAATCCGTTCGCGAGATATGGCAGTTTGGAGGTAAGAAACGCTTGAGAAACTCAAAATTTTTGCAGTTCTGATGCTCGAAACGAATAACTAGAACGGCCTAGGGGAAAAGTACGCATACCGTTGTAATCGGGCGAGTTTCTACTTTCAGATGCAACAGAAATTTTGCGGATTGGTCAATCCGTTCGCGAGATATGGCAGTTTGGAGGTAAGAAACGCTTGAGAAACTCAAAATTTTCGCAGTTCTGATGCTCGAAACGAATAACTAGAACGGACTAGGGGAAAAGTACGCATACCGTTGTAATCGGGCGAGTTTCTACGTTCAGATGCAACAGAAATTTTGCGGATTGGTCAATCCGTTCGCGAGATATGGCAGTTTGGAGGTCAGAAACGCTTGAGAAACTCAAAATTTTCGCAGTTCTGATGCTCGAAACGAATAACTAGAACGGCCTAGGGGAAAAGTACTCATACCGTTGTAATCGGGCGAGTTTCTACTTTCAGATGCAACAGAAATTTTGCGGATTAGTCAATCCGTTCGCGAGATATGGCTGTTTGAAGGTAAGAAACGCTTGAGAAACTCAAAATTTTCGCAGTTCTGATGCTCGAAATGAATAACTAGAACGGCCTAGGGGAAAAGTACGCATACCGTTTTAATCGGGCGACTTTCTACTTTCAGATGCAACAGAAATTTTGCGGATTGGTCAATCCGTTCGCGAGATATGGCAGTTTGGAGGTAAGAAACGGTTGAGAAACTCAAAATTTTCACAGTTCTGATGCTCGAAACGAATAACCAGAACGGCCTAGGGGAAAAGTACGCATACCGTTGTAATCGGGCGAGTTTCTACTTTCAGATGCAACAGAAATTTTGCGGATTGGTCAATCCGTTCGCGAGATATGGCAGTTTGTAGGTAAGAAACGCTTGAGAAACTCAACATTTTCGCAGTTCTGATGCTCGAAACGAATAACTAGAACGGCCTAGGGGAATAGTACGCATACCGTTGTAATCGGGCGAGTTTCTACTTTCAGATGCAACAGAAATTTTGCGAATTGGTGAATCCGTTCGCGAGATATGGCAGTTTGGTGGTAAGCAACGCTTGAGAAACCCAAAATTTTCGCAGTTCTCATGCTCGAAGCGAATAACTACAACGGCCTAGGGGAAAAGTTCGCATACCGTTGTAATCGGGCGAGTTTCTACTTTCAGATGCAACAGAAATTTTGCGGATTGGCCAATCCGTTCGCGAGATATGGCAGTTTGGAGGTAAGAAACGCTTGAGAAACTCAAAATTTTCGCAGTTCTGATGCTCGAAACGAATAACTAGAACGGCCTAGGGGAAAGGTCGCATACCGTTGTAATCGGGCAAGTTTCTACTTTCAGATGCAACAGAAATTTTGCGGATTGGTCAATCCGTACGCGAGATATGGCAGTTTGGAGGTAAGAAACGCTTGAGAAACTCAAAATTTTCGCAGTTCTGATGCTCGAAACGAATAACTAGAACGGACTAGGGGAAAAGTACGCATACCGTTGTAATCGGGCGAGTTTCTACGTTCAGATGCAACAGAAATTTTGCGGATTGGTAAATCCGTTCGCGAGATATGGCAGTTTGGAGGTCAGAAACGCTTGAGAAACTCAAAATTTTCGCAGTTCTGATGCTCGAAACGAATAACTAGAACGGTCTAGGGGAAAAGTACGCATACCGTTGTAATCGGGCGAGTTTCTACTTTCAGATGCAACAGAAATTTTGCTGATTGGTCAATCCGTTCGCGAGATATGGCAGTTTGGAGGTATGAAACGCTTGAGAAACTCAAAATTTTCGCAGTTCTGATGCTCGACAAGCATAACTAGAAAGGTCTAGGAGAAAAGTACGCATACCGTTGTAATCGAGCGACTTTCTACTTTCAGATGCAACAGAAATTTTGCGGATTGGTCAATCCGTTCGCGAGATATGGCAGTTTGGAGGTAAGAAACGGTTGAGAAACTCAAAATTATCACAGTTCTGATGCTCGAAACGAGTAACCAGAACGGCCTAGGGGAAAAGTACGCATACCGTTGTAATATGGCGAGTTTCTACTTTCAGATGCAACACAAATTTTGCGGATTGGTCAATCCGTTCGCGAGATATGGCAGTTTGGAGGTAAGAAACGCTTGAGAAACTCAAAATTTTCGCAGTTCTGATGCTTGGCAAGCATAACTAGAACGGTCTAGGGGAAAAGTACGCATACCGTTGTAATCGGGCGAGTTTCTACTTTCAGATGCAACAGAAATTTTGCGGATTGGTCAATCCGTTCGCGAGATATGGCAGTTTGTAGGTAAGAAACGCTTGAGAAACTCAACATTTTCGCAGTTCTGATGCTCGAAACGAATAACTAGAACGGCCTAGGGGAAAGGTCGCATACCGTTGTAATCGGGCGAGCTTCTACTTTCAGATGCAACAGAAATTTTGCGGATTGATCAATCCGTTCGCGAGATATGGCAGTTTGGAGGTAAGAAACGCTTGAGAAACTCAAAATTTTCAAAGTTCTGATGTTCGAAACGAATAACTAGGACGGACTAGGGGAAAAGTATGCATACCGTTGTAAACGGGCGAGTTTCTACGTTCAGATGCAACAGAAATTTTGCGGATTGGTCAATCCGTTCGCGAGATATGGCAGTTTGGAGGTCAGAAACGCTTGAGAAACTCAAAATTTTCGCAGTTCTGATGCTCGAAACGAATAACTAGAACGGTCTAGGGGAAAAGTACGCATACCTTTGTAATCAGGCGAGTTTCTACTTTCAGATGCAACAGAAATTTTGCGGATTGGTCAATCCGTTCGCGAGATATGGCAGTTTGTAGGTAAGAAACGCTTGAGAAACTCAACATTTTCGCAGTTCTGATGCTCGAAACGAATAACTAGAACGGCCTAGGGGAATAGTACGCATACCGTTGTAATCGGGCGAGTTTCTACTTTCAGATGCAACAGAAATTTTTCGAATTGGTCAATCCGTTCGCGAGATATGGCAGTTTGGAGGTAAGCAACGCTTGAGAAACCCAAAATTTTCGCAGTTCTCATGCTCGAAGCGAATAACTACAACGGCCTAGGGGAAAAGTACGCATACCGTTGTAATCGGGCGAGTTTCTACTTTCAGATGCAACAGAAATTTTGCGGATTAGTCAATCCGTTCGCGAGATATGGCTGTTTGAAGGTAAGAAACGCTTGAGAAACTCAAAATTTTCGCAGTTCTGATGCTCGAAATGAATAACTAGAACGGCCTAGGGGGAAAGTACGCATACCGTTTTAATCGGGCAAGTTTCTACTTTCAGATGCAACAGAAATTTTGCGGATTGGTCAATCCGTACGCGAGATATGGCAGTTTGGAGGTAAGAAACGCTTGAGAAACTCAAAATTTTCGCAGTTCTGATGCTCGAAACGAATAACTAGAACGGACTAGGGGAAAAGTACGCATACCGTTGTAATCGGGCGAGTTTCTACGTTCAGATGCAACAGAAATTTTGCGGATTGGTAAATCCGTTCGCGAGATATGGCAGTTTGGAGGTCAGAAACGCTTGAGAAACTCAAAATTTTCGCAGTTCTGATGCTCGAAACGAATAACTAGAACGGTCTAGGGGAAAAGTACGCATACCGTTGTAATCGGGCGAGTTTCTACTTTCAGATGCAACAGAAATTTTGCTGATTGGTCAATCCGTTCGCGAGATATGGCAGTTTGGAGGTATGAAACGCTTGAGAAACTCAAAATTTTCGCAGTTCTGATGCTCGACAAGCATAACTAGAAAGGTCTAGGAGAAAAGTACGCATACCGTTGTAATCGAGCGACTTTCTACTTTCAGATGCAACAGAAATTTTGCGGATTGGTCAATCCGTTCGCGAGATATGGCAGTTTGGAGGTAAGAAACGGTTGAGAAACTCAAAATTATCACAGTTCTGATGCTCGAAACGAGTAACCAGAACGGCCTAGGGGAAAAGTACGCATACCGTTGTAATATGGCGAGTTTCTACTTTCAGATGCAACACAAATTTTGCGGATTGGTCAATCCGTTCGCGAGATATGGCAGTTTGGAGGTAAGAAACGCTTGAGAAACTCAAAATTTTCGCAGTTCTGATGCTTGGCAAGCATAACTAGAACGGTCTAGGGGAAAAGTACGCATACCGTTGTAATCGGGCGAGTTTCTACTTTCAGATGCAACAGAAATTTTGCGGATTGGTCAATCCGTTCGCGAGATATGGCAGTTTGTAGGTAAGAAACGCTTGAGAAACTCAACATTTTCGCAGTTCTGATGCTCGAAACGAATAACTAGAACGGCCTAGGGGAAAGGTCGCATACCGTTGTAATCGGGCGAGCTTCTACTTTCAGATGCAACAGAAATTTTGCGGATTGATCAATCCGTTCGCGAGATATGGCAGTTTGGAGGTAAGAAACGCTTGAGAAACTCAAAATTTTCAAAGTTCTGATGCTCGAAACGAATAACTAGGACGGACTAGGGGAAAAGTATGCATACCGTTGTAAACGGGCGAGTTTCTACGTTCAGATGCAACAGAAATTTTGCGGATTGGTCAATCCGTTCGCGAGATATGGCAGTTTGGAGGTCAGAAACGCTTGAGAAACTCAAAATTTTCGCAGTTCTGATGCTCGAAACGAATAACTAGAACGGTCTAGGGGAAAAGTACGCATACCTTTGTAATCAGGCGAGTTTCTACTTTCAGATGCAACAGAAATTTTGCGGATTGGTCAATCCGTTCGCGAGATATGGCAGTTTGTAGGTAAGAAACGCTTGAGAAACTCAACATTTTCGCAGTTCTGATGCTCGAAACGAATAACTAGAACGGCCTAGGGGAATAGTACGCATACCGTTGTAATCGGGCGAGTTTCTACTTTCAGATGCAACAGAAATTTTGCGAATTGGTCAATCCGTTCGCGAGATATGGCAGTTTGGAGGTAAGCAACGCTTGAGAAACCCAAAATTTTCGCAGTTCTCATGCTCGAAGCGAATAACTACAACGGCCTAGGGGAAAAGTACGCATACCGTTGTAATCGGGCGAGTTTCTACTTTCAGATGCAACAGAAATTTTGCGGATTGGTCAATCCGCTCGCGAGATATGGCAGTTTGGAGGTAAGAAACGCTTGAGAAACTCAAAATTTTCGCAGTTCTGATGCTCGAAACGAATAACTAGAACGGGCTAGGGGAAAAGTACGCATACCGTTGTAATCGGGCGAGTTTCTACGTTCAGATGCAACAGAAATTTTGCGGATTGGTCAATCCGTTCGCGAGATATGGCAGTTTGGAGGTCAGAAACGCTTGAGAAACTCAAAATTTTCGCAGGTCTGATGCTCGAAACGAATAACTAGAACTGTCTAGGGGAAAACTACTCATACCGTTGTAATGGGGCGAGTTTCTACTTTCAGATGCAACAGAAATTTTGCGGATTGGTCAATCCGTTCGCGAGATATGGCAGTTTGTAGGTAAGAAACGCTTGAGAAGCTCAACATTTTCGCAGTTCTGATGCTCGAAACGAATAACTAGAACGGCCTAGGGGAATAGTACGCATACCGTTGTAATCGGGCGAGTTTCTACTTTCAGATGCAACAGAAATTTTGCGGATTGGTCAATCCGTTCGCGAGATATGGCAGTTTGGAGGTAAGAAACGCTTGAGAAACTCAAAATTTTCGCAGTTCTGATGCTCGAAACGAATAACTAGAACGGCCTAGGGGAAAAGTACGCATACCGTTGTAATCGGGCGAGTTTCTACTTTCAGATGCAACAGAAATTTTGCGGATTAGTCATTCCGTTCGCGAGATATGGCAGTTTGGAGGTATGAAACGCTTGAGAAACTCAAAATTTTCGCAGTTCTGATACTCGACAAGCATAACTAGAACGGTCTAGGGGAAAGGTACGCATACCGTTGTAATCGGGCGACTTTCTACTTGCAGATGCAACAGAAATTTTGCGGATTGGTCAATCCGTTCGCGAGATATGGCAGTTTGGAGGTAAGAAATGGTGGAGAAACTCAAAATTATCACAGTTCTGATGCTCGAAACGAGTAACCAGAACGGCCTAGGGGATAAGTACGCATACCGTTGTAATATGGCGAGTTTCTACTTTCAGATGCAACAGAAATTTTGCGGATTGGACAATCCGTTCGCGAGATATGGCAGTTTGGAGGTAAGAAACGCTTGAGAAACTCAAAATTTTCGCAGTTCTGATGCTCGACAAGCATAACTAGAACGGTCTAGGGGAAAGGTACGCATACCGTTGTAATCGGGCGAGTTTCTACTTTCAGATGCAACAGAAATTTTGCGGATTGGTCAATCCGTTCGCGAGATATGGCAGTTTGTAGGTAAGAAACGCTTGAGAAACTCAACATTTTCGCAGTTCTGATGTTCGAAACGAATAACTAGAACGGCCTAGGGGAAAGGTCGCATACCGTTGCAATCGGGCAAGTTTCTACTTTCAGATGCAACAGAAATTTTGCGGATTGGTCAATCCGTTCGCGAGATATGGCAGTTTGGAGGTAAGAAACGCTTGAGAAACTCAAAATTTTCGCAGTTCTGATGCTCGAAACGAATAACTAGAACGGTCTCGGGGAAAAGTACGCATACCGTTGTAATCGGGCGAGTTTCTACTTTCAGATGCAACAGAAATTTTGCGGATTGGTCAATCCGTTCGCGAGATATGGCAGTTTGTAGGTAAGAAACGCTTGAGAAACTCAACATTTTCGCAGTTCTGATGCTCGAAATGAATAACTAGAACGGCCTAGGGGAATAGTACGCACCCCGTTGTAATCGGGCGAGTTTCTACTTTCAGATGCAACAGAGATTTTGCGGATTGGTCAATCCGTTCGCGAGATATGGCAGTTTGGAGGTAAGAAACGCTTGAGAAACTCAAAATTTTCGCAGTTCTGATGCTCGAAACGAGTAACTAGAACGGACTAGGGGAAAAGTACGCATACCGTTGTAATCGGGCGAGTTTCTACTTTCAGATGCAACAGAAATTTTGCGGATTGGTCAATCCGTTCGCGAGATATGGCAGTTTGGAGGTAAGATACGCTTGAGAAACTCAAAATTATCACAGTTCTGATGCTCGAAACGAGTAACCAGAACGGCCTAGGGGAAAAGTACGCATACCGTTGTAATATGGCGAGTTTCTACTTTCAGATGCAACAGAAATTTTGCGGATTGGCCAATCCGTTCGCGAGATATGGCAGTTTGGAGGTAAGAAACGCTTGAGAAACTCAAAATTTTCGCAGTTCTGATGCTCGACAAGCATAACTAGAACGGTCTAGGGGAATGGTACGCATACCGTTGTAATCGGGCGAGTTTCTACTTTCAGATGCAACAGAAATTTTGCGGATTGGTCAATCCGTTCGCGAGATATGGCAGTTTGTAGGTAAGAAACGCTGGAGAAACTCAACATTTTCGCAGTTCTGATGCTCGAAACGAATAACTAGAACGGTCTAGGGGAAAAGTACGCATACCGTTGTAATCGGGCGAGTTTCTACTTTCAGATGCAACAGAAATTTTGCGGATTGGTCAATCCGTTCGCGAGATATGGCAGTTTGTAGGTAAGAAACGCTTGAGAAACTCAACATTTTCGCAGTTCTGATGCTCGAAACGAATAACTAGAACGGCCTAGGGGAAAGGTCGCATACCGTTGTAATCGGGCGAGTTTCTACTTTCAGATGCAACAGAAATTTTGCGGATTGGTCAATCCGTTCGCGAGATATGGCAGTTTGGAGGTAAGAAACGCTTGAGAAACTCAACATTTTCGCAGTTCTCATGCTCGAAGCGAATAACTAGAACGGCCTAGGGGAAAAGTACGCATACCGTTGTAATCGAGCGACTTTCTACTTTCAGATGCAACAGAAATTTTGCGGATTGGTCAATCCGTTCGCGAGATATGGCAGTTTGGAGGTAAGAAACGCTTGAGAAACTCAAAATTTTCGCAGTTCTGATGCTCGGCAAGCATAACTAGAACGGTCTAGGGGAAAAGTACGCATACCGTTGTAATCGGGCGAGTTTCTACTTTCAGATGCAACAGAAATTTTGCGGATTGGTCAATCCGTTCGCGAGATATGGCAGTTTGTAGGTAAGAAACGCTTGAGAAACTCAACATTTTCGCAGTTCTGATGCTCGAAACGAATAACTAGAACGGCCTAGGGGAAAGGTCGCATACCGTTGTAATCGGGCGAGTTTCTACTTTCAGATGCAACAGAAATTTTGCGAATTGGTCAATCCGTCCGCGAGATATGGCAGTTTGGAGGTAAGAAACGGTTGAGAAACTCAAAATTTTCACAGTTCTGATGCTCGAAACGAATAACCAGAACGGCCTAGGGGAAAAGTACGCATACCGTTGTAATCGGGCGAGTTTCTACGTTCAGATGCAACAGAAATTTTGCGGATTGGTCAATCCGTTCGCGAGATATGGCAGTTTGGAGGTCAGAAACGCTTGAGAAACTCAAAATTTTCGCAGTTTTGATGCTCGAAACGAATAACTAGAACGGCCTAGGGGAAAAGTACGCATACCGTTGTAATCGGGCGAGTTTCTACTTTCAGATGCAACAGAAATTTTGCGAATTGGTCAATCCGTCCGCGAGATATGGCAGTTTGGAGGTAAGAAACGGTTGAGAAACTCAAAATTTTCACAGTTCTGATGCTCGAAACGAATAACCAGAACGGCCTAGGGGAAAAGTACGCATACCGTTGTAATCGGGCGAGCTTCTACGTTCAGATGCAACAGAAATTTTGCGGATTGGTCAATCCGTTCGCGAGATATGGCAGTTTGGAGGTCAGAAACGCTTGAGAAACTCAAAATTTTCGCAGTTTTGATGCTCGAAACGAATAACTAGAACGGCCCAGGGGAAAAGTACGCATACCGTTGTAATCGGGCGAGTTTCTACTTTCAGATGCAACAGAAATTTTGCGGATTAGTCAATCCGTTCGCGAGATATGGCAGTTTGGAGGTAAGAAACGCTTGAGAAACTCAAAATTTTCGCAGTTCTGATGCTCGAAATGAATAACTAGAACGGGCTAGGGGAAAAGTACGCATACCGTTGTAATCGGGCGACTTTCTACTTTCAGATGCAACAGAAATTTTGCGGATTGGTCAATCCGTCCGCGAGATATGGCAGTTTGGAGGTAAGAAACGGTTGAGAAACTCAAGATTTTCACAGTTCTGATGCTCGAAACGAATAACCAGAACGGCCTAGGGGAAAAGTACGCATACCGTTGTAATCGGGCGAGTTTCTACTTTCAGATGCAACAGAAATTTTGCGGATTGGTCAATCCGTTCGCGAGATATGGCAGATTGTAGGTAAGAAACGCTTGAGAAACTCAACATTTTCGCAGTTCTGATGCTCGAAACGAATAACTAGAACGGTCTAGGGGAAAAGTACGCATACCGTTGTAATCGGGCGAGTTTCTACTTTCAGATGCAACAGAAATTTTGCGGATTGGTCAATCCGTTCGCGAGATATGGCAGTTTGTAGGTAAGAAACGCTTGAGAAACTCAACATTTTCGCAGTTCTGATGCTCGAAACGAATAACTAGAACGGTCTAGGGGAAAAGTACGCATACCGTTGTAATCGGGCGAGTTTCTACTTTCAGATGCAACAGAAATTTTGCGGATTGGTCAATCCGTTCGCGAGATATGGCAGTTTGGAGGTAAGAAACGCTTGAGAAACTCAACATTTTCGCAGTTCTCATGCTCGAAGCGAATAACTAGAACGGCCTAGGGGAAAAGTACGCATACCGTTGTAATCGAGCGACTTTCTACTTTCAGATGCAACAGAAATTTTGCGGATTGGTCAATCCGTTCGCGAGATATGGCAGTTTGGAGGTAAGAAACGCTTGAGAAACTCAAAATTTTAGCAGTTCTGATGCTCGGCAAGCATAACTAGAACGGTCTAGGGGAAAAGTACGCATACCGTTGTAATCGGGCGAGTTTCTACTTTCAGATGCAACAGAAATTTTGCGGATTGGTCAATCCGTTCGCGAGATATGGCAGTTTGTAGGTAAGAAACGCTTGAGAAACTCAACATTTTCGCAGTTCTGATGCTCGAAACGAATAACTAGAACGGCCTAGGGGAAAGGTCGCATACCGTTGTAATCGGGCGAGTTTCTACTTTCAGATGCAACAGAAATTTTGCGAATTGGTCAATCCGTCCGCGAGATATGGCAGTTTGGAGGTAAGAAACGGTTGAGAAACTCAAAATTTTCACAGTTCTGATGCTCGAAACGAATAACCAGAACGGCCTAGGGGAAAAGTACGCATACCGTTGTAATCGGGCGAGTTTCTACGTTCAGATGCAACAGAAATTTTGCGGATTGGTCAATCCGTTCGCGAGATATGGCAGTTTGGAGGTCAGAAACGCTTGAGAAACTCAAAATTTTCGCAGTTTTGATGCTCGAAACGAATAACTAGAACGGCCTAGGGGAAAAGTACGCATACCGTTGTAATCGGGCGAGTTTCTACTTTCAGATGCAACAGAAATTTTGCGAATTGGTCAATCCGTCCGCGAGATATGGCAGTTTGGAGGTAAGAAACGGTTGAGAAACTCAAAATTTTCACAGTTCTGATGCTCGAAACGAATAACCAGAACGGCCTAGGGGAAAAGTACGCATACCGTTGTAATCGGGCGAGTTTCTACGTTCAGATGCAACAGAAATTTTGCGGATTGGTCAATCCGTTCGCGAGATATGGCAGTTTGGAGGTCAGAAACGCTTGAGAAACTCAAAATTTTCGCAGTTTTGATGCTCGAAACGAATAACTAGAACGGCCCAGGGGAAAAGTACGCATACCGTTGTAATCGGGCGAGTTTCTACTTTCAGATGCAACAGAAATTTTGCGGATTAGGCAATCCGTTCGCGAGATATGGCAGTTTGGAGGTAAGAAACGCTTGAGAAACTCAAAATTTTCGCAGTTCTGATGCTCGAAATGAATAACTAGAACGGGCTAGGGGAAAAGTACGCATACCGTTGTAATCGGGCGACTTTCTACTTTCAGATGCAACAGAAATTTTGCGGATTGGTCAATCCGTCCGCGAGATATGGCAGTTTGGAGGTAAGAAACGGTTGAGAAACTCAAGATTTTCACAGTTCTGATGCTCGAAACGAATAACCAGAACGGCCTAGGGGAAAAGTACGCATACCGTTGTAATCGGGCGAGTTTCTACTTTCAGATGCAACAGAAATTTTGCGGATTGGTCAATCCGTTCGCGAGATATGGCAGATTGTAGGTAAGAAACGCTTGAGAAACTCAACATTTTCGCAGTTCTGATGCTCGAAACGAATAACTAGAACGGCCTAGGGGAAAAGTACGCATACCGTTGTAATCGGGCGAGTTTCTACTTTCAGATGACACAGAAATTTTGAGGATTAGTCAATCCGTTCGCGAGATATGGCAGTTTGGAGGTAAGAAACGCTTGAGAAACTCAAAATTTTCGCAGTTCTGATGCTCGACAAGCATAACTAGAACGGTCTAGGGGGAAAGTACGCATACCGTTGTAATCGGGCGACTTTCTACTTTCAGATGCAACAGAAATTTTGGAGATTGGTCAATCCGTTCGCGAGATATGGCAGTTTGGAGGTAAGAAACGGTTGAGAAACTCAAAATTATCACAGTTCTGATGCTCGACAAGCATAACTAGAACGGCCTAGGGGAAAAGTACGCATACCGTTGTAATCGGGCGAGTTTCTACTTTCAGATGCAACAGAAATTTTGCGGATTGGTCAATCCGTTCGCGAGATATGGCAGATTGTAGGTAAGAAACGCTTGAGAAACTCAACATTTTCGCAGTTCTGATGCTCGAAACGAATAACTAGAACGGCCTAGGGGAAAAGTACGCATACCGTTGTAATCGGGCGAGTTTCTACTTTCAGATGACACAGAAATTTTGCGGATTAGTCAATCCGTTCGCGAGATATGGCAGTTTGGAGGTAAGAAACGCTTGAGAAACTCAAAATTTTCGCAGTTCTGATGCTCGAAACGAATAACTAGAACGGCCTAGGGGAAAAGTACGCATACCGTTGTAATCGGGCGAGTTTCTACTTTCAGATGCAACAGAAATTTTGCGGATTAGTCAATCCGTTCGCGAGATATGGCAGTTTGGAGGTAAGAAACGCTTGAGAAACTCAAAATTTTCGCAGTTCTGATGCTCGACAAGCATAACTAGAACGGCCTAGGGGAAAAGTACGCATACCGTTGTAATCGGGCGAGTTTCTACTTTCAGATGCAACAGAAATTTTGGAGATTGGTCAATCCGTTCGCGAGATATGGCAGTTTGGAGGTAAGAAACGGTTGAGAAACTCAAAATTATCACAGTTCTGATGCTCGACAAGCATAACTAGAACGGTCTAGGGGAAAAGTACGCAACCGTTGTAATCGGGCGACTTTCTACTTTCAGATGCAACAGAAATTTTGCGGATTGGTCAATCCGTTCGCGAGATATGGCAGTTTGGATGTAAGAAACGGTTGAGAAACTCAAAATTTTCGCAGTTCTGATGCTCGACAAGCATAACTAGAACGGTCTAGGGGGAAAGTACGCATACCGTTGTAATCGGGCGACTTTCTACTTTCAGATGCTACAGAAATTTTGGAGATTGGTCAATCCGTTCGCGAGATAGGGCAGTTTGGAGGTAAGAAACGGTTGAGAAACTCAAAATTATCACAGTTCTGATGCTCGACAAGCATAACTAGAACGGTCTAGGGGAAAAGTACGCATACCGTTGTAATCGGGCGACTTTCTACTTTCAGATGCAACAGAAATTTTGCGGATTGGTCAATCCGTTCGCGAGATATGGCAGTTTGGAAGTAAGAAACGGTTGAGAAACTCAAAATTTTCGCAGTTCTCATGCTCGAAGCGAATAACTAGAACGGCCTAGGGGAAAAGTACGCATACCGTTGTAATCGGGCGAGTTTCTACTTTCAGATGCAACAGAAATTTTGCGGATTGGTCAATCCGTTCGCGAGATATGGCAGTTTGGAGGTCAGAAACGCTTGAGAAACTCAAAATTTTCGCAGTTCTGATGCTCGAAACGAATAACTAGAACGGTCTAGGGGAAAAGTACGCATACCGTTGTAATCGGGCGAGTTTCTACTTTCAGATGCAACAGAAATTTTGCGGATTGGTCAATCCGTTCGCGAGATATGGCTGTTTGTAGGTAAGAAACGCTTGAGAAACTCAACATTTTCGCAGTTCTGATGCTCGAAACGAATAACTAGAACGGACTAGGGGAAAAGTACGCATACCGTTGTAATCGGGCGAGTTTCTACTTTCAGATGCAACAGAAATTTTGCGGATTAGTCAATCCGTTCGCGAGATATGGCAGTTTGGAGGTAAGAAACGCTTGAGAAACTCAAAATTTTCGCAGTTCTGATGCTCGACAAGCATAACTAGAACGGTCTAGGGGGAAAGTACGCATACCGTTGTAATCGGGCGACTTTCTACTTTCAGATGCAACAGAAATTTTGGAGATTGGTCAATCCGTTCGCGAGATATGGCAGTTTGGAGGTAAGAAACGGTTGAGAAACTCAAAATTATCACAGTTCTGATGCTCGACAAGCATAACTAGAACGGCCTAGGGGAAAAGTACGCATACCGTTGTAATCGGGCGAGTTTCTACTTTCAGATGCAACAGAAATTTTGCGGATTGGTCAATCCGTTCGCGAGATATGGCAGATTGTAGGTAAGAAACGCTTGAGAAACTCAACATTTTCGCAGTTCTGATGCTCGAAACGAATAACTAGAACGGCCTAGGGGAAAAGTACGCATACCGTTGTAATCGGGCGAGTTTCTACTTTCAGATGACACAGAAATTTTGCGGATTAGTCAATCCGTTCGCGAGATATGGCAGTTTGGAGGTAAGAAACGCTTGAGAAACTCAAAATTTTCGCAGTTCTGATGCTCGAAACGAATAACTAGAACGGCCTAGGGGAAAAGTACGCATACCGTTGTAATCGGGCGAGTTTCTACTTTCAGATGCAACAGAAATTTTGCGGATTAGTCAATCCGTTCGCGAGATATGGCAGTTTGGAGGTAAGAAACGCTTGAGAAACTCAAAATTTTCGCAGTTCTGATGCTCGACAAGCATAACTAGAACGGCCTAGGGGAAAAGTACGCATACCGTTGTAATCGGGCGAGTTTCTACTTTCAGATGCAACAGAAATTTTGGAGATTGGTCAATCCGTTCGCGAGATATGGCAGTTTGGAGGTAAGAAACGGTTGAGAAACTCAAAATTATCACAGTTCTGATGCTCGACAAGCATAACTAGAACGGTCTAGGGGAAAAGTACGCAACCGTTGTAATCGGGCGACTTTCTACTTTCAGATGCAACAGAAATTTTGCGGATTGGTCAATCCGTTCGCGAGATATGGCAGTTTGGATGTAAGAAACGGTTGAGAAACTCAAAATTTTCGCAGTTCTGATGCTCGACAAGCATAACTAGAACGGTCTAGGGGGAAAGTACGCATACCGTTGTAATCGGGCGACTTTCTACTTTCAGATGCTACAGAAATTTTGGAGATTGGTCAATCCGTTCGCGAGATAGGGCAGTTTGGAGGTAAGAAACGGTTGAGAAACTCAAAATTATCACAGTTCTGATGCTCGACAAGCATAACTAGAACGGTCTAGGGGAAAAGTACGCATACCGTTGTAATCGGGCGACTTTCTACTTTCAGATGCAACAGAAATTTTGCGGATTGGTCAATCCGTTCGCGAGATATGGCAGTTTGGAAGTAAGAAACGGTTGAGAAACTCAAAATTTTCGCAGTTCTCATGCTCGAAGCGAATAACTAGAACGGCCTAGGGGAAAAGTACGCATACCGTTGTAATCGGGCGAGTTTCTACTTTCAGATGCAACAGAAATTTTGCGGATTGGTCAATCCGTTCGCGAGATATGGCAGTTTGGAGGTCAGAAACGCTTGAGAAACTCAAAATTTTCGCAGTTCTGATGCTCGAAACGAATAACTAGAACGGTCTAGGGGAAAAGTACGCATACCGTTGTAATCGGGCGAGTTTCTACTTTCAGATGCAACAGAAATTTTGCGGATTGGTCAATCCGTTCGCGAGATATGGCTGTTTGTAGGTAAGAAACGCTTGAGAAACTCAACATTTTCGCAGTTCTGATGCTCGAAACGAATAACTAGAACGGACTAGGGGAAAAGTACGCATACCGTTGTAATCGGGCGAGTTTCTACTTTCAGATGCAACAGAAATTTTGCGGATTAGTCAATCCGTTCGCGAGATATGGCAGTTTGGAGGTATGAAACGCTTGAGAAACTCAAAATTTTCGCAGTTCTGATGCTCGACAAGCATAACTAGAAAGGTCTAGGAGAAAAGTACGCATACCGTTGTAATCGAGCGACTTTCTACTTTCAGATGCAACAGAAATTTTGCGGATTGGTCAATCCGTTCGCGAGATATGGCAGTTTGGAGGTAAGAAACGCTTGAGAAACTCAACATTTTCGCAGTTCTGATGCTCGAAACGAATAACTAGAACGGCCTAGGGGAAAGGTCGCATACCGTTGCAATCGGGCGAGTTTCTACTTTCAGATGCAACAGAAATTTTGCGGATTAGTCAATCCGTTCGCGAGATATGGCAGTTTGGAGGTATGAAACGCTTGAGAAACTCAAAATTTTCGCAGTTCTGATGCTCGACAAGCATAACTAGAAAGGTCTAGGAGAAAAGTACGCATACCGTTGTAATCGAGCGACTTTCTACTTTCAGATGCAACAGAAATTTTGCGGATTGGTCAATCCGTTCGCGAGATATGGCAGTTTGGAGGTAAGAAGCGGTTGAGAAACTCAAAATTATCACAGTTCTGATGCTCGACAAGCATAACTAGAACGGTCTAGGGGAAAAGTACGCAACCGTTGTAATCGGGCGACTTTCTACTTTCAGATGCAACAGAAATTTTGCGGATTGGTCAATCCGTTCGCGAGATATGGCAGTTTGGATGTAAGAAACGGTTGAGAAACTCAAAATTTTCGCAGTTCTGATGCTCGACAAGCATAACTAGAACGGTCTAGGGGGAAAGTACGCATACCGTTGTAATCGGGCGACTTTCTACTTTCAGATGCTACAGAAATTTTGGAGATTGGTCAATCCGTTCGCGAGATAGGGCAGTTTGGAGGTAAGAAACGGTTGAGAAACTCAAAATTATCACAGTTCTGATGCTCGACAAGCATAACTAGAACGGTCTAGGGGAAAAGTACGCATACCGTTGTAATCGGGCGACTTTCTACTTTCAGATGCAACAGAAATTTTGCGGATTGGTCAATCCGTTCGCGAGATATGGCAGTTTGGAAGTAAGAAACGGTTGAGAAACTCAAAATTTTCGCAGTTCTCATGCTCGAAGCGAATAACTAGAACGGCCTAGGGGAAAAGTACGCATACCGTTGTAATCGGGCGAGTTTCTACTTTCAGATGCAACAGAAATTTTGCGGATTGGTCAATCCGTTCGCGAGATATGGCAGTTTGGAGGTCAGAAACGCTTGAGAAACTCAAAATTTTCGCAGTTCTGATGCTCGAAACGAATAACTAGAACGGTCTAGGGGAAAAGTACGCATACCGTTGTAATCGGGCGAGTTTCTACTTTCAGATGCAACAGAAATTTTGCGGATTGGTCAATCCGTTCGCGAGATATGGCTGTTTGTAGGTAAGAAACGCTTGAGAAACTCAACATTTTCGCAGTTCTGATGCTCGAAACGAATAACTAGAACGGACTAGGGGAAAAGTACGCATACCGTTGTAATCGGGCGAGTTTCTACTTTCAGATGCAACAGAAATTTTGCGGATTAGTCAATCCGTTCGCGAGATATGGCAGTTTGGAGGTATGAAACGCTTGAGAAACTCAAAATTTTCGCAGTTCTGATGCTCGACAAGCATAACTAGAAAGGTCTAGGAGAAAAGTACGCATACCGTTGTAATCGAGCGACTTTCTACTTTCAGATGCAACAGAAATTTTGCGGATTGGTCAATCCGTTCGCGAGATATGGCAGTTTGGAGGTAAGAAACGCTTGAGAAACTCAACATTTTCGCAGTTCTGATGCTCGAAACGAATAACTAGAACGGCCTAGGGGAAAGGTCGCATACCGTTGCAATCGGGCGAGTTTCTACTTTCAGATGCAACAGAAATTTTGCGGATTAGTCAATCCGTTCGCGAGATATGGCAGTTTGGAGGTATGAAACGCTTGAGAAACTCAAAATTTTCGCAGTTCTGATGCTCGACAAGCATAACTAGAAAGGTCTAGGAGAAAAGTACGCATACCGTTGTAATCGGGCGACTTTCTACTTTCAGATGCTACAGAAATTTTGGAGATTGGTCAATCCGTTCGCGAGATAGGGCAGTTTGGAGGTAAGAAACGGTTGAGAAACTCAAAATTATCACAGTTCTGATGCTCGACAAGCATAACTAGAACGGTCTAGGGGAAAAGTACGCATACCGTTGTAATCGGGCGACTTTCTACTTTCAGATGCAACAGAAATTTTGCGGATTGGTCAATCCGTTCGCGAGATATGGCAGTTTGGAAGTAAGAAACGGTTGAGAAACTCAAAATTTTCGCAGTTCTCATGCTCGAAGCGAATAACTAGAACGGCCTAGGGGAAAAGTACGCATACCGTTGTAATCGGGCGAGTTTCTACTTTCAGATGCAACAGAAATTTTGCGGATTGGTCAATCCGTTCGCGAGATATGGCAGTTTGGAGGTCAGAAACGCTTGAGAAACTCAAAATTTTCGCAGTTCTGATGCTCGAAACGAATAACTAGAACGGTCTAGGGGAAAAGTACGCATACCGTTGTAATCGGGCGAGTTTCTACTTTCAGATGCAACAGAAATTTTGCGGATTGGTCAATCCGTTCGCGAGATATGGCTGTTTGTAGGTAAGAAACGCTTGAGAAACTCAACATTTTCGCAGTTCTGATGCTCGAAACGAATAACTAGAACGGACTAGGGGAAAAGTACGCATACCGTTGTAATCGGGCGAGTTTCTACTTTCAGATGCAACAGAAATTTTGCGGATTAGTCAATCCGTTCGCGAGATATGGCAGTTTGGAGGTATGAAACGCTTGAGAAACTCAAAATTTTCGCAGTTCTGATGCTCGACAAGCATAACTAGAAAGGTCTAGGAGAAAAGTACGCATACCGTTGTAATCGAGCGACTTTCTACTTTCAGATGCAACAGAAATTTTGCGGATTGGTCAATCCGTTCGCGAGATATGGCAGTTTGGAGGTAAGAAACGCTTGAGAAACTCAACATTTTCGCAGTTCTGATGCTCGAAACGAATAACTAGAACGGCCTAGGGGAAAGGTCGCATACCGTTGCAATCGGGCGAGTTTCTACTTTCAGATGCAACAGAAATTTTGCGGATTAGTCAATCCGTTCGCGAGATATGGCAGTTTGGAGGTATGAAACGCTTGAGAAACTCAAAATTTTCGCAGTTCTGATGCTCGACAAGCATAACTAGAAAGGTCTAGGAGAAAAGTACGCATACCGTTGTAATCGAGCGACTTTCTACTTTCAGATGCAACAGAAATTTTGCGGATTGGTCAATCCGTTCGCGAGATATGGCAGTTTGGAGGTAAGAAGCGGTTGAGAAACTCAAAATTATCACAGTTCTGATGCTCGAAACGAGTAACCAGAACGGCCTAGGGGAAAAGTACGCATACCGTTGTAATATGGCGAGTTTCTACTTTCAGATGCAACACAAATTTTGCGGATTGGTCAATCCGTTCGCGAGATATGGCAGTTTGGAGGTAAGAAACGCTTGAGAAACTCAAAATTTTCGCAGTTCTGATGCTCGGCAAGCATAACTAGAACGGTCTAGGGGAAAAGCACGCATACCGTTGTAATCGGGCGAGTTTCTACTTTCAGATGCAACAGAAATTTTGCGGATTGGTCAATCCGTTCGCGAGATATGGCAGTTTGTAGATAAGAAACGCTTGAGAAACTCAACATTTTCGCAGTTCTGATGCTCGAAACGAATAACTAGAACGGCCTAGGGGAAAGGTCGCATACCGTTGTAATCGGGCGAGTTTCTACTTTCAGATGCAACAGAAATTTTGCGAATTGGTCAATCCGTCCGCGAGATATGGCAGTTTGGAGGTAAGAAACGGTTGAGAAACTCAAAATTTACACAGTTCTGATGCTCGAAACGAATAACCAGAACGGCCTAGGGGAAAAGTACGCATACCGTTGTAATCGGGCGAGTTTCTACGTTCAGATGCAACAGAAATTTTGCGGATTGGTCAATCCGTTCGCGAGATATGGCAGTTTGGAGGTCAGAAACGCTTGAGAAACTCAAAATTTTCGCAGTTTTGATGCTCGAAACGAATAACTAGAACGGCCTAGGGGAAAAGTACGCATACCGTTGTAATCGGGCGAGTTTCTACTTTCAGATGCAACAGAAATTTTGCGGATTAGTCAATCCGTTCGCGAGATATGGCAGTTTGAAGGTAAGAAACGCTTGAGAAACTCAAAATTTTCGCAGTTCTGATGCTCGAAATGAATAACTAGAACGGGCTAGGGGAAAAGTACGCATACCGTTGTAATCGGGCGACTTTCTACTTTCAGATGCAACAGAAATTTTGCGGATTGGTCAATCCGTTCGCGAGATATGGCTGTTTGTAGGTAAGAAACGCTTGAGAAACTCAACATTTTCGCAGTTCTGATGCTCGAAACGAATAACTAGAACGGACTAGGGGAAAAGTACGCATACCGTTGTAATCGGGCGAGTTTCTACTTTCAGATGCAACAGAAATTTTGCGGATTGGTCAATCCGTTCGCGAGATATGGCTGTTTGTAGGTAAGAAACGCTTGAGAAACTCAACATTTTCGCAGTTCTGATGCTCGAAACGAATAACTAGGACGGACTAGGGGAAAAGTACGCATACCGTTGTAATCGGGCGAGTTTCTACTTTCAGATGCAACAGAAATTTTGCGGATTAGTCAATCCGTTCGCGAGATATGGCAGTTTGGAGGTATGAAACGCTTGAGAAACTCAAAATTTTCGCAGTTCTGATGCTCGACAAGCATAACTAGAAAGGTCTAGGAGAAAAGTACGCATACCGTTGTAATCGAGCGACTTTCTACTTTCAGATGCAACAGAAATTTTGCGGATTGGTCAATCCGTTCGCGAGATATGGCAGTTTGGAGGTAAGAAACGCTTGAGAAACTCAACATTTTCGCAGTTCTGATGCTCGAAACGAATAACTAGAACGGCCTAGGGGAAAGGTCGCATACCGTTGCAATCGGGCGAGTTTCTACTTTCAGATGCAACAGAAATTTTGCGGATTAGTCAATCCGTTCGCGAGATATGGCAGTTTGGAGGTATGAAACGCTTGAGAAACTCAAAATTTTCGCAGTTCTGATGCTCGACAAGCATAACTAGAAAGGTCTAGGAGAAAAGTACGCATACCGTTGTAATCGAGCGACTTTCTACTTTCAGATGCAACAGAAATTTTGCGGATTGGTCAATCCGTTCGCGAGATATGGCAGTTTGGAGGTAAGAAACGCTTGAGAAACTCAACATTTTCGCAGTTCTGATGCTCGAAACGAATAACTAGAACGGCCTAGGGGAAAGGTCTCATACCGTTGCAATCGGGCGAGTTTCTACTTTCAGATGCAACAGAAATTTTGCGGATTAGTCAATCCGTTCGCGAGATATGGCAGTTTGGAGGTATGAAACGCTTGAGAAACTCAAAATTTTCGCAGTTCTGATGCTCGACAAGCATAACTAGAAAGGTCTAGGAGAAAAGTACGCATACCGTTGTAATCGAGCGACTTTCTACTTTTAGATGCAACAGAAATTTTGCGGATTGGCCAATCCGTTCGCGAGATATGGCAGTTTGGAGGTAAGAAGCGGTTGAGAAACTCAAAATTATCACAGTTCTGATGCTCGAAACGAGTAACCAGAACGGCCTAGGGGAAAAGTACGCATACCGTTGTAATATGGCGAGTTTCTACTTTCAGATGCAACACAAATTTTGCGGATTGGTCAATCCGTTCGCGAGATATGGCAGTTTGGAGGTAAGAAACGCTTGAGAAACTCAAAATTTTCGCAGTTCTGATGCTCGGCAAGCATAACTAGAACGGTCTAGGGGAAAAGTACGCATACCGTTGTAATCGGGCGAGTTTCTACGTTCAGATGCAACAGAAATTTTGCGGATTGGTCAATCCGTTCGCGAGATATGGCAGTTTGTAGATAAGAAACGCTTGAGAAACTCAACATTTTCGCAGTTCTGATGCTCGAAACGAATAACTAGAACGGCCTAGGGGAAAGGTCGCATACCGTTGTAAACGGGCGAGTTTCTACTTTCAGATGCAACAGAAATTTTGCGAATTGGTCAATCCGTCCGCGAGATATGGCAGTTTGGAGGTAAGAAACGGTTGAGAAACTCAAAATTTTCACAGTTCTGATGCTCGAAACGAATAACTAGAACGGTCTAGGGGAAAAGTACGCATACCGTTGTAATCGGGCGAGTTTCTACTTTCAGATGCAACAGAAATTTTGCGGATTGGTCAATCCGTTCGCGAGATATGGCTGTTTGTAGGTAAGAAACGCTTGAGAAACTCAACATTTTCGCAGTTCTGATGCTCGAAACGAATAACTAGAACGGACTAGGGGAAAAGTAC
Organism: Ptiloglossa arizonensis; assembly: GCF_051014685.1. NCBI lineage: Eukaryota > Metazoa > Arthropoda > Insecta > Hymenoptera > Colletidae > Ptiloglossa > Ptiloglossa arizonensis. The sequence goes on from NW_027479104.1 coordinate 161,935, forward strand.
GCATACCGTTGTAATCGGGCGAGTTTCTACTTTCAGATGCAACAGAAATTTTGCGGATTAGTCAATCCGTTCGCGAGATATGGCAGTTTGGAGGTATGAAACGCTTGAGAAACTCAAAATTTTCGCAGTTCTGATGCTCGACAAGCATAACTAGAAAGGTCTAGGAGAAAAGTACGCATACCGTTGTAATCGAGCGACTTTCTACTTTCAGATGCAACAGAAATTTTGCGGATTGGTCAATCCGTTCGCGAGATATGGCAGTTTGGAGGTAAGAAACGCTTGAGAAACTCAACATTTTCGCAGTTCTGATGCTCGAAACGAATAACTAGAACGGCCTAGGGGAAAGGTCGCATACCGTTGCAATCGGGCGAGTTTCTACTTTCAGATGCAACAGAAATTTTGCGGATTAGTCAATCCGTTCGCGAGATATGGCAGTTTGGAGGTATGAAACGCTTGAGAAACTCAAAATTTTCGCAGTTCTGATGCTCGACAAGCATAACTAGAAAGGTCTAGGAGAAAAGTACGCATACCGTTGTAATCGAGCGACTTTCTACTTTCAGATGCAACAGAAATTTTGCGGATTGGTCAATCCGTTCGCGAGATATGGCAGTTTGGAGGTAAGAAGCGGTTGAGAAACTCAAAATTATCACAGTTCTGATGCTCGACAAGCATAACTAGAACGGTCTAGGGGAAAAGTACGCAACCGTTGTAATCGGGCGACTTTCTACTTTCAGATGCAACAGAAATTTTGCGGATTGGTCAATCCGTTCGCGAGATATGGCAGTTTGGATGTAAGAAACGGTTGAGAAACTCAAAATTTTCGCAGTTCTGATGCTCGACAAGCATAACTAGAACGGTCTAGGGGGAAAGTACGCATACCGTTGTAATCGGGCGACTTTCTACTTTCAGATGCTACAGAAATTTTGGAGATTGGTCAATCCGTTCGCGAGATAGGGCAGTTTGGAGGTAAGAAACGGTTGAGAAACTCAAAATTATCACAGTTCTGATGCTCGACAAGCATAACTAGAACGGTCTAGGGGAAAAGTACGCATACCGTTGTAATCGGGCGACTTTCTACTTTCAGATGCAACAGAAATTTTGCGGATTGGTCAATCCGTTCGCGAGATATGGCAGTTTGTAGATAAGAAACGCTTGAGAAACTCAACATTTTCGCAGTTCTGATTCTCGAAACGAATAACTAGAACGGCCTAGGGGAAAAGTACGCATACCGTTGTAATCGGGCGAGTTTCTACTTTCAGATGCAACAGAAATTTTGCGGATTGGTCAATCCGTTCGCGAGATATGGCTGTTTGTAGGTAAGAAACGCTTGAGAAACTCAACATTTTCGCAGTTCTGATGCTCGAAACGAATAACTAGAACGGACTAGGGGAAAAGTACGCATACCGTTGTAATCGGGCGAGTTTCTACTTTCAGATGCAACAGAAATTTTGCGGATTAGTCAATCCGTTCGCGAGATATGGCAGTTTGGAGGTATGAAACGCTTGAGAAACTCAAAATTTTCGCAGTTCTGATGCTCGACAAGCATAACTAGAAAGGTCTAGGAGAAAAGTACGCATACCGTTGTAATCGAGCGACTTTCTACTTTCAGATGCAACAGAAATTTTGCGGATTGGTCAATCCGTTCGCGAGATATGGCAGTTTGGAGGTAAGAAACGCTTGAGAAACTCAACATTTTCGCAGTTCTGATGCTCGAAACGAATAACTAGAACGGCCTAGGGGAAAGGTCGCATACCGTTGCAATCGGGCGAGTTTCTACTTTCAGATGCAACAGAAATTTTGCGGATTAGTCAATCCGTTCGCGAGATATGGCAGTTTGGAGGTATGAAACGCTTGAGAAACTCAAAATTTTCGCAGTTCTGATGCTCGACAAGCATAACTAGAAAGGTCTAGGAGAAAAGTACGCATACCGTTGTAATCGAGCGACTTTCTACTTTCAGATGCAACAGAAATTTTGCGGATTGGTCAATCCGTTCGCGAGATATGGCAGTTTGGAGGTAAGAAGCGGTTGAGAAACTCAAAATTATCACAGTTCTGATGCTCGACAAGCATAACTAGAACGGTCTAGGGGAAAAGTACGCAACCGTTGTAATCGGGCGACTTTCTACTTTCAGATGCAACAGAAATTTTGCGGATTGGTCAATCCGTTCGCGAGATATGGCAGTTTGGAGGTCAGAAACGCTTGAGAAACTCAAAATTTTCGCAGTTTTGATGCTCGAAACGAATAACTAGAACGGCCTAGGGGAAAAGTACGCATACCGTTGTAATCGGGCGAGTTTCTACTTTCAGATGCAACAGAAATTTTGCGAATTGGTCAATCCGTCCGCGAGATATGGCAGTTTGGAGGTAAGAAACGGTTGAGAAACTCAAAATTTTCACAGTTCTGATGCTCGAAACGAATAACCAGAACGGCCTAGGGGAAAAGTACGCATACCGTTGTAATCGGGCGAGCTTCTACGTTCAGATGCAACAGAAATTTTGCGGATTGGTCAATCCGTTCGCGAGATATGGCAGTTTGGAGGTCAGAAACGCTTGAGAAACTCAAAATTTTCGCAGTTTTGATGCTCGAAACGAATAACTAGAACGGCCCAGGGGAAAAGTACGCATACCGTTGTAATCGGGCGAGTTTCTACTTTCAGATGCAACAGAAATTTTGCGGATTAGTCAATCCGTTCGCGAGATATGGCAGTTTGGAGGTAAGAAACGCTTGAGAAACTCAAAATTTTCGCAGTTCTGATGCTCGAAATGAATAACTAGAACGGGCTAGGGGAAAAGTACGCATACCGTTGTAATCGGGCGACTTTCTACTTTCAGATGCAACAGAAATTTTGCGGATTGGTCAATCCGTCCGCGAGATATGGCAGTTTGGAGGTAAGAAACGGTTGAGAAACTCAAGATTTTCACAGTTCTGATGCTCGAAACGAATAACCAGAACGGCCTAGGGGAAAAGTACGCATACCGTTGTAATCGGGCGAGTTTCTACTTTCAGATGCAACAGAAATTTTGCGGATTGGTCAATCCGTTCGCGAGATATGGCAGATTGTAGGTAAGAAACGCTTGAGAAACTCAACATTTTCGCAGTTCTGATGCTCGAAACGAATAACTAGAACGGTCTAGGGGAAAAGTACGCATACCGTTGTAATCGGGCGAGTTTCTACTTTCAGATGCAACAGAAATTTTGCGGATTGGTCAATCCGTTCGCGAGATATGGCAGTTTGTAGGTAAGAAACGCTTGAGAAACTCAACATTTTCGCAGTTCTGATGCTCGAAACGAATAACTAGAACGGTCTAGGGGAAAAGTACGCATACCGTTGTAATCGGGCGAGTTTCTACTTTCAGATGCAACAGAAATTTTGCGGATTGGTCAATCCGTTCGCGAGATATGGCAGTTTGGAGGTAAGAAACGCTTGAGAAACTCAACATTTTCGCAGTTCTCATGCTCGAAGCGAATAACTAGAACGGCCTAGGGGAAAAGTACGCATACCGTTGTAATCGAGCGACTTTCTACTTTCAGATGCAACAGAAATTTTGCGGATTGGTCAATCCGTTCGCGAGATATGGCAGTTTGGAGGTAAGAAACGCTTGAGAAACTCAAAATTTTAGCAGTTCTGATGCTCGGCAAGCATAACTAGAACGGTCTAGGGGAAAAGTACGCATACCGTTGTAATCGGGCGAGTTTCTACTTTCAGATGCAACAGAAATTTTGCGGATTGGTCAATCCGTTCGCGAGATATGGCAGTTTGTAGGTAAGAAACGCTTGAGAAACTCAACATTTTCGCAGTTCTGATGCTCGAAACGAATAACTAGAACGGCCTAGGGGAAAGGTCGCATACCGTTGTAATCGGGCGAGTTTCTACTTTCAGATGCAACAGAAATTTTGCGAATTGGTCAATCCGTCCGCGAGATATGGCAGTTTGGAGGTAAGAAACGGTTGAGAAACTCAAAATTTTCACAGTTCTGATGCTCGAAACGAATAACCAGAACGGCCTAGGGGAAAAGTACGCATACCGTTGTAATCGGGCGAGTTTCTACGTTCAGATGCAACAGAAATTTTGCGGATTGGTCAATCCGTTCGCGAGATATGGCAGTTTGGAGGTCAGAAACGCTTGAGAAACTCAAAATTTTCGCAGTTTTGATGCTCGAAACGAATAACTAGAACGGCCTAGGGGAAAAGTACGCATACCGTTGTAATCGGGCGAGTTTCTACTTTCAGATGCAACAGAAATTTTGCGAATTGGTCAATCCGTCCGCGAGATATGGCAGTTTGGAGGTAAGAAACGGTTGAGAAACTCAAAATTTTCACAGTTCTGATGCTCGAAACGAATAACCAGAACGGCCTAGGGGAAAAGTACGCATACCGTTGTAATCGGGGGAGTTTCTACGTTCAGATGCAACAGAAATTTTGCGGATTGGTCAATCCGTTCGCGAGATATGGCAGTTTGGAGGTCAGAAACGCTTGAGAAACTCAAAATTTTCGCAGTTTTGATGCTCGAAACGAATAACTAGAACGGCCCAGGGGAAAAGTACGCATACCGTTGTAATCGGGCGAGTTTCTACTTTCAGATGCAACAGAAATTTTGCGGATTAGGCAATCCGTTCGCGAGATATGGCAGTTTGGAGGTAAGAAACGCTTGAGAAACTCAAAATTTTCGCAGTTCTGATGCTCGAAATGAATAACTAGAACGGGCTAGGGGAAAAGTACGCATACCGTTGTAATCGGGCGACTTTCTACTTTCAGATGCAACAGAAATTTTGCGGATTGGTCAATCCGTCCGCGAGATATGGCAGTTTGGAGGTAAGAAACGGTTGAGAAACTCAAGATTTTCACAGTTCTGATGCTCGAAACGAATAACCAGAACGGCCTAGGGGAAAAGTACGCATACCGTTGTAATCGGGCGAGTTTCTACTTTCAGATGCAACAGAAATTTTGCGGATTGGTCAATCCGTTCGCGAGATATGGCAGATTGTAGGTAAGAAACGCTTGAGAAACTCAACATTTTCGCAGTTCTGATGCTCGAAACGAATAACTAGAACGGCCTAGGGGAAAAGTACGCATACCGTTGTAATCGGGCGAGTTTCTACTTTCAGATGACACAGAAATTTTGAGGATTAGTCAATCCGTTCGCGAGATATGGCAGTTTGGAGGTAAGAAACGCTTGAGAAACTCAAAATTTTCGCAGTTCTGATGCTCGACAAGCATAACTAGAACGGTCTAGGGGGAAAGTACGCATACCGTTGTAATCGGGCGACTTTCTACTTTCAGATGCAACAGAAATTTTGGAGATTGGTCAATCCGTTCGCGAGATATGGCAGTTTGGAGGTAAGAAACGGTTGAGAAACTCAAAATTATCACAGTTCTGATGCTCGACAAGCATAACTAGAACGGCCTAGGGGAAAAGTACGCATACCGTTGTAATCGGGCGAGTTTCTACTTTCAGATGCAACAGAAATTTTGCGGATTGGTCAATCCGTTCGCGAGATATGGCAGATTGTAGGTAAGAAACGCTTGAGAAACTCAACATTTTCGCAGTTCTGATGCTCGAAACGAATAACTAGAACGGCCTAGGGGAAAAGTACGCATACCGTTGTAATCGGGCGAGTTTCTACTTTCAGATGCAACAGAAATTTTGCGGATTAGTCAATCCGTTCGCGAGATATGGCAGTTTGGAGGTAAGAAACGCTTGAGAAACTCAAAATTTTCGCAGTTCTGATGCTCGACAAGCATAACTAGAACGGCCTAGGGGAAAAGTACGCATACCGTTGTAATCGGGCGAGTTTCTACTTTCAGATGCAACAGAAATTTTGGAGATTGGTCAATCCGTTCGCGAGATATGGCAGTTTGGAGGTAAGAAACGGTTGAGAAACTCAAAATTATCACAGTTCTGATGCTCGACAAGCATAACTAGAACGGTCTAGGGGAAAAGTACGCAACCGTTGTAATCGGGCGACTTTCTACTTTCAGATGCAACAGAAATTTTGCGGATTGGTCAATCCGTTCGCGAGATATGGCAGTTTGGATGTAAGAAACGGTTGAGAAACTCAAAATTTTCGCAGTTCTGATGCTCGACAAGCATAACTAGAACGGTCTAGGGGGAAAGTACGCATACCGTTGTAATCGGGCGACTTTCTACTTTCAGATGCTACAGAAATTTTGGAGATTGGTCAATCCGTTCGCGAGATAGGGCAGTTTGGAGGTAAGAAACGGTTGAGAAACTCAAAATTATCACAGTTCTGATGCTCGACAAGCATAACTAGAACGGTCTAGGGGAAAAGTACGCATACCGTTGTAATCGGGCGACTTTCTACTTTCAGATGCAACAGAAATTTTGCGGATTGGTCAATCCGTTCGCGAGATATGGCAGTTTGGAAGTAAGAAACGGTTGAGAAACTCAAAATTTTCGCAGTTCTCATGCTCGAAGCGAATAACTAGAACGGCCTAGGGGAAAAGTACGCATACCGTTGTAATCGGGCGAGTTTCTACTTTCAGATGCAACAGAAATTTTGCGGATTGGTCAATCCGTTCGCGAGATATGGCAGTTTGGAGGTCAGAAACGCTTGAGAAACTCAAAATTTTCGCAGTTCTGATGCTCGAAACGAATAACTAGAACGGTCTAGGGGAAAAGTACGCATACCGTTGTAATCGGGCGAGTTTCTACTTTCAGATGCAACAGAAATTTTGCGAATTGGTCAATCCGTCCGCGAGATATGGCAGTTTGGAGGTAAGAAACGGTTGAGAAACTCAAAATTTTCACAGTTCTGATGCTCGAAACGAATAACCAGAACGGCCTAGGGGAAAAGTACGCATACCGTTGTAATCGGGGGAGTTTCTACGTTCAGATGCAACAGAAATTTTGCGGATTGGTCAATCCGTTCGCGAGATATGGCAGTTTGGAGGTCAGAAACGCTTGAGAAACTCAAAATTTTCGCAGTTTTGATGCTCGAAACGAATAACTAGAACGGCCCAGGGGAAAAGTACGCATACCGTTGTAATCGGGCGAGTTTCTACTTTCAGATGCAACAGAAATTTTGCGGATTAGGCAATCCGTTCGCGAGATATGGCAGTTTGGAGGTAAGAAACGCTTGAGAAACTCAAAATTTTCGCAGTTCTGATGCTCGAAATGAATAACTAGAACGGGCTAGGGGAAAAGTACGCATACCGTTGTAATCGGGCGACTTTCTACTTTCAGATGCAACAGAAATTTTGCGGATTGGTCAATCCGTCCGCGAGATATGGCAGTTTGGAGGTAAGAAACGGTTGAGAAACTCAAGATTTTCACAGTTCTGATGCTCGAAACGAATAACCAGAACGGCCTAGGGGAAAAGTACGCATACCGTTGTAATCGGGCGAGTTTCTACTTTCAGATGCAACAGAAATTTTGCGGATTGGTCAATCCGTTCGCGAGATATGGCAGATTGTAGGTAAGAAACGCTTGAGAAACTCAACATTTTCGCAGTTCTGATGCTCGAAACGAATAACTAGAACGGCCTAGGGGAAAAGTACGCATACCGTTGTAATCGGGCGAGTTTCTACTTTCAGATGACACAGAAATTTTGAGGATTAGTCAATCCGTTCGCGAGATATGGCAGTTTGGAGGTAAGAAACGCTTGAGAAACTCAAAATTTTCGCAGTTCTGATGCTCGACAAGCATAACTAGAACGGTCTAGGGGGAAAGTACGCATACCGTTGTAATCGGGCGACTTTCTACTTTCAGATGCAACAGAAATTTTGGAGATTGGTCAATCCGTTCGCGAGATATGGCAGTTTGGAGGTAAGAAACGGTTGAGAAACTCAAAATTATCACAGTTCTGATGCTCGACAAGCATAACTAGAACGGCCTAGGGGAAAAGTACGCATACCGTTGTAATCGGGCGAGTTTCTACTTTCAGATGCAACAGAAATTTTGCGGATTGGTCAATCCGTTCGCGAGATATGGCAGATTGTAGGTAAGAAACGCTTGAGAAACTCAACATTTTCGCAGTTCTGATGCTCGAAACGAATAACTAGAACGGCCTAGGGGAAAAGTACGCATACCGTTGTAATCGGGCGAGTTTCTACTTTCAGATGACACAGAAATTTTGCGGATTAGTCAATCCGTTCGCGAGATATGGCAGTTTGGAGGTAAGAAACGCTTGAGAAACTCAAAATTTTCGCAGTTCTGATGCTCGAAACGAATAACTAGAACGGCCTAGGGGAAAAGTACGCATACCGTTGTAATCGGGCGAGTTTCTACTTTCAGATGCAACAGAAATTTTGCGGATTAGTCAATCCGTTCGCGAGATATGGCAGTTTGGAGGTAAGAAACGCTTGAGAAACTCAAAATTTTCGCAGTTCTGATGCTCGACAAGCATAACTAGAACGGCCTAGGGGAAAAGTACGCATACCGTTGTAATCGGGCGAGTTTCTACTTTCAGATGCAACAGAAATTTTGGAGATTGGTCAATCCGTTCGCGAGATATGGCAGTTTGGAGGTAAGAAACGGTTGAGAAACTCAAAATTATCACAGTTCTGATGCTCGACAAGCATAACTAGAACGGTCTAGGGGAAAAGTACGCAACCGTTGTAATCGGGCGACTTTCTACTTTCAGATGCAACAGAAATTTTGCGGATTGGTCAATCCGTTCGCGAGATATGGCAGTTTGGATGTAAGAAACGGTTGAGAAACTCAAAATTTTCGCAGTTCTGATGCTCGACAAGCATAACTAGAACGGTCTAGGGGGAAAGTACGCATACCGTTGTAATCGGGCGACTTTCTACTTTCAGATGCTACAGAAATTTTGGAGATTGGTCAATCCGTTCGCGAGATAGGGCAGTTTGGAGGTAAGAAACGGTTGAGAAACTCAAAATTATCACAGTTCTGATGCTCGACAAGCATAACTAGAACGGTCTAGGGGAAAAGTACGCATACCGTTGTAATCGGGCGACTTTCTACTTTCAGATGCAACAGAAATTTTGCGGATTGGTCAATCCGTTCGCGAGATATGGCAGTTTGGAAGTAAGAAACGGTTGAGAAACTCAAAATTTTCGCAGTTCTCATGCTCGAAGCGAATAACTAGAACGGCCTAGGGGAAAAGTACGCATACCGTTGTAATCGGGCGAGTTTCTACTTTCAGATGCAACAGAAATTTTGCGGATTGGTCAATCCGTTCGCGAGATATGGCAGTTTGGAGGTCAGAAACGCTTGAGAAACTCAAAATTTTCGCAGTTCTGATGCTCGAAACGAATAACTAGAACGGTCTAGGGGAAAAGTACGCATACCGTTGTAATCGGGCGAGTTTCTACTTTCAGATGCAACAGAAATTTTGCGGATTGGTCAATCCGTTCGCGAGATATGGCTGTTTGTAGGTAAGAAACGCTTGAGAAACTCAACATTTTCGCAGTTCTGATGCTCGAAACGAATAACTAGAACGGACTAGGGGAAAAGTACGCATACCGTTGTAATCGGGCGAGTTTCTACTTTCAGATGCAACAGAAATTTTGCGGATTAGTCAATCCGTTCGCGAGATATGGCAGTTTGGAGGTATGAAACGCTTGAGAAACTCAAAATTTTCGCAGTTCTGATGCTCGACAAGCATAACTAGAAAGGTCTAGGAGAAAAGTACGCATACCGTTGTAATCGAGCGACTTTCTACTTTCAGATGCAACAGAAATTTTGCGGATTGGTCAATCCGTTCGCGAGATATGGCAGTTTGGAGGTAAGAAACGCTTGAGAAACTCAACATTTTCGCAGTTCTGATGCTCGAAACGAATAACTAGAACGGCCTAGGGGAAAGGTCGCATACCGTTGCAATCGGGCGAGTTTCTACTTTCAGATGCAACAGAAATTTTGCGGATTAGTCAATCCGTTCGCGAGATATGGCAGTTTGGAGGTATGAAACGCTTGAGAAACTCAAAATTTTCGCAGTTCTGATGCTCGACAAGCATAACTAGAAAGGTCTAGGAGAAAAGTACGCATACCGTTGTAATCGAGCGACTTTCTACTTTCAGATGCAACAGAAATTTTGCGGATTGGTCAATCCGTTCGCGAGATATGGCAGTTTGGAGGTAAGAAGCGGTTGAGAAACTCAAAATTATCACAGTTCTGATGCTCGACAAGCATAACTAGAACGGTCTAGGGGAAAAGTACGCAACCGTTGTAATCGGGCGACTTTCTACTTTCAGATGCAACAGAAATTTTGCGGATTGGTCAATCCGTTCGCGAGATATGGCAGTTTGGATGTAAGAAACGGTTGAGAAACTCAAAATTTTCGCAGTTCTGATGCTCGACAAGCATAACTAGAACGGTCTAGGGGGAAAGTACGCATACCGTTGTAATCGGGCGACTTTCTACTTTCAGATGCTACAGAAATTTTGGAGATTGGTCAATCCGTTCGCGAGATAGGGCAGTTTGGAGGTAAGAAACGGTTGAGAAACTCAAAATTATCACAGTTCTGATGCTCGACAAGCATAACTAGAACGGTCTAGGGGAAAAGTACGCATACCGTTGTAATCGGGCGACTTTCTACTTTCAGATGCAACAGAAATTTTGCGGATTGGTCAATCCGTTCGCGAGATATGGCAGTTTGGAAGTAAGAAACGGTTGAGAAACTCAAAATTTTCGCAGTTCTCATGCTCGAAGCGAATAACTAGAACGGCCTAGGGGAAAAGTACGCATACCGTTGTAATCGGGCGAGTTTCTACTTTCAGATGCAACAGAAATTTTGCGGATTGGTCAATCCGTTCGCGAGATATGGCAGTTTGGAGGTCAGAAACGCTTGAGAAACTCAAAATTTTCGCAGTTCTGATGCTCGAAACGAATAACTAGAACGGTCTAGGGGAAAAGTACGCATACCGTTGTAATCGGGCGAGTTTCTACTTTCAGATGCAACAGAAATTTTGCGGATTGGTCAATCCGTTCGCGAGATATGGCTGTTTGTAGGTAAGAAACGCTTGAGAAACTCAACATTTTCGCAGTTCTGATGCTCGAAACGAATAACTAGAACGGACTAGGGGAAAAGTACGCATACCGTTGTAATCGGGCGAGTTTCTACTTTCAGATGCAACAGAAATTTTGCGGATTAGTCAATCCGTTCGCGAGATATGGCAGTTTGGAGGTATGAAACGCTTGAGAAACTCAAAATTTTCGCAGTTCTGATGCTCGACAAGCATAACTAGAAAGGTCTAGGAGAAAAGTACGCATACCGTTGTAATCGAGCGACTTTCTACTTTCAGATGCAACAGAAATTTTGCGGATTGGTCAATCCGTTCGCGAGATATGGCAGTTTGGAGGTAAGAAACGCTTGAGAAACTCAACATTTTCGCAGTTCTGATGCTCGAAACGAATAACTAGAACGGCCTAGGGGAAAGGTCGCATACCGTTGCAATCGGGCGAGTTTCTACTTTCAGATGCAACAGAAATTTTGCGGATTAGTCAATCCGTTCGCGAGATATGGCAGTTTGGAGGTATGAAACGCTTGAGAAACTCAAAATTTTCGCAGTTCTGATGCTCGACAAGCATAACTAGAAAGGTCTAGGAGAAAAGTACGCATACCGTTGTAATCGGGCGACTTTCTACTTTCAGATGCTACAGAAATTTTGGAGATTGGTCAATCCGTTCGCGAGATAGGGCAGTTTGGAGGTAAGAAACGGTTGAGAAACTCAAAATTATCACAGTTCTGATGCTCGACAAGCATAACTAGAACGGTCTAGGGGAAAAGTACGCATACCGTTGTAATCGGGCGACTTTCTACTTTCAGATGCAACAGAAATTTTGCGGATTGGTCAATCCGTTCGCGAGATATGGCAGTTTGGAAGTAAGAAACGGTTGAGAAACTCAAAATTTTCGCAGTTCTCATGCTCGAAGCGAATAACTAGAACGGCCTAGGGGAAAAGTACGCATACCGTTGTAATCGGGCGAGTTTCTACTTTCAGATGCAACAGAAATTTTGCGGATTGGTCAATCCGTTCGCGAGATATGGCAGTTTGGAGGTCAGAAACGCTTGAGAAACTCAAAATTTTCGCAGTTCTGATGCTCGAAACGAATAACTAGAACGGTCTAGGGGAAAAGTACGCATACCGTTGTAATCGGGCGAGTTTCTACTTTCAGATGCAACAGAAATTTTGCGGATTGGTCAATCCGTTCGCGAGATATGGCTGTTTGTAGGTAAGAAACGCTTGAGAAACTCAACATTTTCGCAGTTCTGATGCTCGAAACGAATAACTAGAACGGACTAGGGGAAAAGTACGCATACCGTTGTAATCGGGCGAGTTTCTACTTTCAGATGCAACAGAAATTTTGCGGATTAGTCAATCCGTTCGCGAGATATGGCAGTTTGGAGGTATGAAACGCTTGAGAAACTCAAAATTTTCGCAGTTCTGATGCTCGACAAGCATAACTAGAAAGGTCTAGGAGAAAAGTACGCATACCGTTGTAATCGAGCGACTTTCTACTTTCAGATGCAACAGAAATTTTGCGGATTGGTCAATCCGTTCGCGAGATATGGCAGTTTGGAGGTAAGAAACGCTTGAGAAACTCAACATTTTCGCAGTTCTGATGCTCGAAACGAATAACTAGAACGGCCTAGGGGAAAGGTCGCATACCGTTGCAATCGGGCGAGTTTCTACTTTCAGATGCAACAGAAATTTTGCGGATTAGTCAATCCGTTCGCGAGATATGGCAGTTTGGAGGTATGAAACGCTTGAGAAACTCAAAATTTTCGCAGTTCTGATGCTCGACAAGCATAACTAGAAAGGTCTAGGAGAAAAGTACGCATACCGTTGTAATCGAGCGACTTTCTACTTTCAGATGCAACAGAAATTTTGCGGATTGGTCAATCCGTTCGCGAGATATGGCAGTTTGGAGGTAAGAAGCGGTTGAGAAACTCAAAATTATCACAGTTCTGATGCTCGAAACGAGTAACCAGAACGGCCTAGGGGAAAAGTACGCATACCGTTGTAATATGGCGAGTTTCTACTTTCAGATGCAACACAAATTTTGCGGATTGGTCAATCCGTTCGCGAGATATGGCAGTTTGGAGGTAAGAAACGCTTGAGAAACTCAAAATTTTCGCAGTTCTGATGCTCGGCAAGCATAACTAGAACGGTCTAGGGGAAAAGCACGCATACCGTTGTAATCGGGCGAGTTTCTACTTTCAGATGCAACAGAAATTTTGCGGATTGGTCAATCCGTTCGCGAGATATGGCAGTTTGTAGATAAGAAACGCTTGAGAAACTCAACATTTTCGCAGTTCTGATGCTCGAAACGAATAACTAGAACGGCCTAGGGGAAAGGTCGCATACCGTTGTAATCGGGCGAGTTTCTACTTTCAGATGCAACAGAAATTTTGCGAATTGGTCAATCCGTCCGCGAGATATGGCAGTTTGGAGGTAAGAAACGGTTGAGAAACTCAAAATTTACACAGTTCTGATGCTCGAAACGAATAACCAGAACGGCCTAGGGGAAAAGTACGCATACCGTTGTAATCGGGCGAGTTTCTACGTTCAGATGCAACAGAAATTTTGCGGATTGGTCAATCCGTTCGCGAGATATGGCAGTTTGGAGGTCAGAAACGCTTGAGAAACTCAAAATTTTCGCAGTTTTGATGCTCGAAACGAATAACTAGAACGGCCTAGGGGAAAAGTGCGCATACCGTTGTAATCGGGCGAGTTTCTACTTTCAGATGCAACAGAAATTTTGCGGATTAGTCAATCCGTTCGCGAGATATGGCAGTTTGAAGGTAAGAAACGCTTGAGAAACTCAAAATTTTCGCAGTTCTGATGCTCGAAATGAATAACTAGAACGGGCTAGGGGAAAAGTACGCATACCGTTGTAATCGGGCGACTTTCTACTTTCAGATGCAACAGAAATTTTGCGGATTGGTCAATCCGTTCGCGAGATATGGCTGTTTGTAGGTAAGAAACGCTTGAGAAACTCAACATTTTCGCAGTTCTGATGCTCGAAACGAATAACTAGAACGGACTAGGGGAAAAGTACGCATACCGTTGTAATCGGGCGAGTTTCTACTTTCAGATGCAACAGAAATTTTGCGGATTGGTCAATCCGTTCGCGAGATATGGCTGTTTGTAGGTAAGAAACGCTTGAGAAACTCAACATTTTCGCAGTTCTGATGCTCGAAACGAATAACTAGGACGGACTAGGGGAAAAGTACGCATACCGTTGTAATCGGGCGAGTTTCTACTTTCAGATGCAACAGAAATTTTGCGGATTAGTCAATCCGTTCGCGAGATATGGCAGTTTGGAGGTATGAAACGCTTGAGAAACTCAAAATTTTCGCAGTTCTGATGCTCGACAAGCATAACTAGAAAGGTCTAGGAGAAAAGTACGCATACCGTTGTAATCGAGCGACTTTCTACTTTCAGATGCAACAGAAATTTTGCGGATTGGTCAATCCGTTCGCGAGATATGGCAGTTTGGAGGTAAGAAACGCTTGAGAAACTCAACATTTTCGCAGTTCTGATGCTCGAAACGAATAACTAGAACGGCCTAGGGGAAAGGTCGCATACCGTTGCAATCGGGCGAGTTTCTACTTTCAGATGCAACAGAAATTTTGCGGATTAGTCAATCCGTTCGCGAGATATGGCAGTTTGGAGGTATGAAACGCTTGAGAAACTCAAAATTTTCGCAGTTCTGATGCTCGACAAGCATAACTAGAAAGGTCTAGGAGAAAAGTACGCATACCGTTGTAATCGAGCGACTTTCTACTTTCAGATGCAACAGAAATTTTGCGGATTGGTCAATCCGTTCGCGAGATATGGCAGTTTGGAGGTAAGAAACGCTTGAGAAACTCAACATTTTCGCAGTTCTGATGCTCGAAACGAATAACTAGAACGGCCTAGGGGAAAGGTCGCATACCGTTGCAATCGGGCGAGTTTCTACTTTCAGATGCAACAGAAATTTTGCGGATTAGTCAATCCGTTCGCGAGATATGGCAGTTTGGAGGTATGAAACGCTTGAGAAACTCAAAATTTTCGCAGTTCTGATGCTCGACAAGCATAACTAGAAAGGTCTAGGAGAAAAGTACGCATACCGTTGTAATCGAGCGACTTTCTACTTTTAGATGCAACAGAAATTTTGCGGATTGGCCAATCCGTTCGCGAGATATGGCAGTTTGGAGGTAAGAAGCGGTTGAGAAACTCAAAATTATCACAGTTCTGATGCTCGAAACGAGTAACCAGAACGGCCTAGGGGAAAAGTACGCATACCGTTGTAATATGGCGAGTTTCTACTTTCAGATGCAACACAAATTTTGCGGATTGGTCAATCCGTTCGCGAGATATGGCAGTTTGGAGGTAAGAAACGCTTGAGAAACTCAAAATTTTCGCAGTTCTGATGCTCGGCAAGCATAACTAGAACGGTCTAGGGGAAAAGTACGCATACCGTTGTAATCGGGCGAGTTTCTACTTTCAGATGCAACAGAAATTTTGCGGATTGGTCAATCCGTTCGCGAGATATGGCAGTTTGTAGATAAGAAACGCTTGAGAAACTCAACATTTTCGCAGTTCTGATGCTCGAAACGAATAACTAGAACGGCCTAGGGGAAAGGTCGCATACCGTTGTAAACGGGCGAGTTTCTACTTTCAGATGCAACAGAAATTTTGCGAATTGGTCAATCCGTCCGCGAGATATGGCAGTTTGGAGGTAAGAAACGGTTGAGAAACTCAAAATTTTCACAGTTCTGATGCTCGAAACGAATAACTAGAACGGTCTAGGGGAAAAGTACGCATACCGTTGTAATCGGGCGAGTTTCTACTTTCAGATGCAACAGAAATTTTGCGGATTGGTCAATCCGTTCGCGAGATATGGCTGTTTGTAGGTAAGAAACGCTTGAGAAACTCAACATTTTCGCAGTTCTGATGCTCGAAACGAATAACTAGAACGGACTAGGGGAAAAGTACGCATACCGTTGTAATCGGGCGAGTTTCTACTTTCAGATGCAACAGAAATTTTGCGGATTAGTCAATCCGTTCGCGAGATATGGCAGTTTGGAGGTATGAAACGCTTGAGAAACTCAAAATTTTCGCAGTTCTGATGCTCGACAAGCATAACTAGAAAGGTCTAGGAGAAAAGTACGCATACCGTTGTAATCGAGCGACTTTCTACTTTCAGATGCAACAGAAATTTTGCGGATTGGTCAATCCGTTCGCGAGATATGGCAGTTTGGAGGTAAGAAACGCTTGAGAAACTCAACATTTTCGCAGTTCTGATGCTCGAAACGAATAACTAGAACGGCCTAGGGGAAAGGTCGCATACCGTTGCAATCGGGCGAGTTTCTACTTTCAGATGCAACAGAAATTTTGCGGATTAGTCAATCCGTTCGCGAGATATGGCAGTTTGGAGGTATGAAACGCTTGAGAAACTCAAAATTTTCGCAGTTCTGATGCTCGACAAGCATAACTAGAAAGGTCTAGGAGAAAAGTACGCATACCGTTGTAATCGAGCGACTTTCTACTTTCAGATGCAACAGAAATTTTGCGGATTGGTCAATCCGTTCGCGAGATATGGCAGTTTGGAGGTAAGAAGCGGTTGAGAAACTCAAAATTATCACAGTTCTGATGCTCGACAAGCATAACTAGAACGGTCTAGGGGAAAAGTACGCAACCGTTGTAATCGGGCGACTTTCTACTTTCAGATGCAACAGAAATTTTGCGGATTGGTCAATCCGTTCGCGAGATATGGCAGTTTGGATGTAAGAAACGGTTGAGAAACTCAAAATTTTCGCAGTTCTGATGCTCGACAAGCATAACTAGAACGGTCTAGGGGGAAAGTACGCATACCGTTGTAATCGGGCGACTTTCTACTTTCAGATGCTACAGAAATTTTGGAGATTGGTCAATCCGTTCGCGAGATAGGGCAGTTTGGAGGTAAGAAACGGTTGAGAAACTCAAAATTATCACAGTTCTGATGCTCGACAAGCATAACTAGAACGGTCTAGGGGAAAAGTACGCATACCGTTGTAATCGGGCGACTTTCTACTTTCAGATGCAACAGAAATTTTGCGGATTGGTCAATCCGTTCGCGAGATATGGCAGTTTGTAGATAAGAAACGCTTGAGAAACTCAACATTTTCGCAGTTCTGATTCTCGAAACGAATAACTAGAACGGCCTAGGGGAAAGGTCGCATACCGTTGTAAACGGGCGAGTTTCTACTTTCAGATGCAACAGAAATTTTGCGAATTGGTCAATCCGTCCGCGAGATATGGCAGTTTGGAGGTAAGAAACGGTTGAGAAACTCAAAATTTTCACAGTTCTGATGCTCGAAACGAATAACTAGAACGGTCTAGGGGAAAAGTACGCATACCGTTGTAATCGGGCGAGTTTCTACTTTCAGATGCAACAGAAATTTTGCGGATTGGTCAATCCGTTCGCGAGATATGGCTGTTTGTAGGTAAGAAACGCTTGAGAAACTCAACATTTTCGCAGTTCTGATGCTCGAAACGAATAACTAGAACGGACTAGGGGAAAAGTACGCATACCGTTGTAATCGGGCGAGTTTCTACTTTCAGATGCAACAGAAATTTTGCGGATTAGTCAATCCGTTCGCGAGATATGGCAGTTTGGAGGTATGAAACGCTTGAGAAACTCAAAATTTTCGCAGTTCTGATGCTCGACAAGCATAACTAGAAAGGTCTAGGAGAAAAGTACGCATACCGTTGTAATCGAGCGACTTTCTACTTTCAGATGCAACAGAAATTTTGCGGATTGGTCAATCCGTTCGCGAGATATGGCAGTTTGGAGGTAAGAAACGCTTGAGAAACTCAACATTTTCGCAGTTCTGATGCTCGAAACGAATAACTAGAACGGCCTAGGGGAAAGGTCGCATACCGTTGCAATCGGGCGAGTTTCTACTTTCAGATGCAACAGAAATTTTGCGGATTAGTCAATCCGTTCGCGAGATATGGCAGTTTGGAGGTATGAAACGCTTGAGAAACTCAAAATTTTCGCAGTTCTGATGCTCGACAAGCATAACTAGAAAGGTCTAGGAGAAAAGTACGCATACCGTTGTAATCGAGCGACTTTCTACTTTCAGATGCAACAGAAATTTTGCGGATTGGTCAATCCGTTCGCGAGATATGGCAGTTTGGAGGTAAGAAGCGGTTGAGAAACTCAAAATTATCACAGTTCTGATGCTCGACAAGCATAACTAGAACGGTCTAGGGGAAAAGTACGCAACCGTTGTAATCGGGCGACTTTCTACTTTCAGATGCAACAGAAATTTTGCGGATTGGTCAATCCGTTCGCGAGATATGGCAGTTTGGATGTAAGAAACGGTTGAGAAACTCAAAATTTTCGCAGTTCTGATGCTCGACAAGCATAACTAGAACGGTCTAGGGGGAAAGTACGCATACCGTTGTAATCGGGCGACTTTCTACTTTCAGATGCTACAGAAATTTTGGAGATTGGTCAATCCGTTCGCGAGATAGGGCAGTTTGGAGGTAAGAAACGGTTGAGAAACTCAAAATTATCACAGTTCTGATGCTCGACAAGCATAACTAGAACGGTCTAGGGGAAAAGTACGCATACCGTTGTAATCGGGCGACTTTCTACTTTCAGATGCAACAGAAATTTTGCGGATTGGTCAATCCGTTCGCGAGATATGGCAGTTTGGAAGTAAGAAACGGTTGAGAAACTCAAAATTTTCGCAGTTCTCATGCTCGAAGCGAATAACTAGAACGGCCTAGGGGAAAAGTACGCATACCGTTGTAATCGGGCGAGTTTCTACTTTCAGATGCAACAGAAATTTTGCGGATTGGTCAATCCGTTCGCGAGATATGGCAGTTTGGAGGTCAGAAACGCTTGAGAAACTCAAAATTTTCGCAGTTCTGATGCTCGAAACGAATAACTAGAACGGTCTAGGGGAAAAGTACGCATACCGTTGTAATCGGGCGAGTTTCTACTTTCAGATGCAACAGAAATTTTGCGGATTGGTCAATCCGTTCGCGAGATATGGCTGTTTGTAGGTAAGAAACGCTTGAGAAACTCAACATTTTCGCAGTTCTGATGCTCGAAACGAATAACTAGAACGGACTAGGGGAAAAGTACGCATACCGTTGTAATCGGGCGAGTTTCTACTTTCAGATGCAACAGAAATTTTGCGGATTAGTCAATCCGTTCGCGAGATATGGCAGTTTGGAGGTATGAAACGCTTGAGAAACTCAAAATTTTCGCAGTTCTGATGCTCGACAAGCATAACTAGAAAGGTCTAGGAGAAAAGTACGCATACCGTTGTAATCGAGCGACTTTCTACTTTCAGATGCAACAGAAATTTTGCGGATTGGTCAATCCGTTCGCGAGATATGGCAGTTTGGAGGTAAGAAACGCTTGAGAAACTCAACAGTTTCGCAGTTCTGATGCTCGAAACGAATAACTAGAACGGCCTAGGGGAAAGGTCGCATACCGTTGCAATCGGGCGAGTTTCTACTTTCAGATGCAACAGAAATTTTGCGGATTAGTCAATCCGTTCGCGAGATATGGCAGTTTGGAGGTATGAAACGCTTGAGAAACTCAAAATTTTCGCAGTTCTGATGCTCGACAAGCATAACTAGAAAGGTCTAGGAGAAAAGTACGCATACCGTTGTAATCGAGCGACTTTCTACTTTCAGATGCAACAGAAATTTTGCGGATTGGTCAATCCGTTCGCGAGATATGGCAGTTTGGAGGTAAGAAGCGGTTGAGAAACTCAAAATTATCACAGTTCTGATGCTCGAAACGAGTAACCAGAACGGCCTAGGGGAAAAGTACGCATACCGTTGTAATATGGCGAGTTTCTACTTTCAGATGCAACACAAATTTTGCGGATTGGTCAATCCGTTCGCGAGATATGGCAGTTTGGAGGTAAGAAACGCTTGAGAAACTCAAAATTTTCGCAGTTCTGATGCTCGGCAAGCATAACTAGAACGGTCTAGGGGAAAAGCACGCATACCGTTGTAATCGGGCGAGTTTCTACTTTCAGATGCAACAGAAATTTTGCGGATTGGTCAATCCGTTCGCGAGATATGGCAGTTTGTAGATAAGAAACGCTTGAGAAACTCAACATTTTCGCAGTTCTGATGCTCGAAACGAATAACTAGAACGGCCTAGGGGAAAGGTCGCATACCGTTGTAATCGGGCGAGTTTCTACTTTCAGATGCAACAGAAATTTTGCGAATTGGTCAATCCGTCCGCGAGATATGGCAGTTTGGAGGTAAGAAACGGTTGAGAAACTCAAAATTTACACAGTTCTGATGCTCGAAACGAATAACCAGGACGGCCTAGGGGAAAAGTACGCATACCGTTGTAATCGGGCGAGTTTCTACGTTCAGATGCAACAGAAATTTTGCGGATTGGTCAATCCGTTCGCGAGATATGGCAGTTTGGAGGTCAGAAACGCTTGAGAAACTCAAAATTTTCGCAGTTTTGATGCTCGAAACGAATAACTAGAACGGCCTAGGGGAAAAGTACGCATACCGTTGTAATCGGGCGAGTTTCTACTTTCAGATGCAACAGAAATTTTGCGGATTAGTCAATCCGTTCGCGAGATATGGCAGTTTGAAGGTAAGAAACGCTTGAGAAACTCAAAATTTTCGCAGTTCTGATGCTCGAAATGAATAACTAGAACGGGCTAGGGGAAAAGTACGCATACCGTTGTAATCGGGCGACTTTCTACTTTCAGATGCAACAGAAATTTTGCGGATTGGTCAATCCGTTCGCGAGATATGGCTGTTTGTAGGTAAGAAACGCTTGAGAAACTCAACATTTTCGCAGTTCTGATGCTCGAAACGAATAACTAGAACGGACTAGGGGAAAAGTACGCATACCGTTGTAATCGGGCGAGTTTCTACTTTCAGATGCAACAGAAATTTTGCGGATTGGTCAATCCGTTCGCGAGATATGGCTGTTTGTAGGTAAGAAACGCTTGAGAAACTCAACATTTTCGCAGTTCTGATGCTCGAAACGAATAACTAGGACGGACTAGGGGAAAAGTACGCATACCGTTGTAATCGGGCGAGTTTCTACTTTCAGATGCAACAGAAATTTTGCGGATTAGTCAATCCGTTCGCGAGATATGGCAGTTTGGAGGTATGAAACGCTTGAGAAACTCAAAATTTTCGCAGTTCTGATGCTCGACAAGCATAACTAGAAAGGTCTAGGAGAAAAGTACGCATACCGTTGTAATCGAGCGACTTTCTACTTTCAGATGCAACAGAAATTTTGCGGATTGGTCAATCCGTTCGCGAGATATGGCAGTTTGGAGGTAAGAAACGCTTGAGAAACTCAACATTTTCGCAGTTCTGATGCTCGAAACGAATAACTAGAACGGCCTAGGGGAAAGGTCGCATACCGTTGCAATCGGGCGAGTTTCTACTTTCAGATGCAACAGAAATTTTGCGGATTAGTCAATCCGTTCGCGAGATATGGCAGTTTGGAGGTATGAAACGCTTGAGAAACTCAAAATTTTCGCAGTTCTGATGCTCGACAAGCATAACTAGAAAGGTCTAGGAGAAAAGTACGCATACCGTTGTAATCGAGCGACTTTCTACTTTCAGATGCAACAGAAATTTTGCGGATTGGTCAATCCGTTCGCGAGATATGGCAGTTTGGAGGTAAGAAACGCTTGAGAAACTCAACATTTTCGCAGTTCTGATGCTCGAAACGAATAACTAGAACGGCCTAGGGGAAAGGTCGCATACCGTTGCAATCGGGCGAGTTTCTACTTTCAGATGCAACAGAAATTTTGCGGATTAGTCAATCCGTTCGCGAGATATGGCAGTTTGGAGGTATGAAACGCTTGAGAAACTCAAAATTTTCGCAGTTCTGATGCTCGACAAGCATAACTAGAAAGGTCTAGGAGAAAAGTACGCATACCGTTGTAATCGAGCGACTTTCTACTTTTAGATGCAACAGAAATTTTGCGGATTGGTCAATCCGTTCGCGAGATATGGCAGTTTGGAGGTAAGAAGCGGTTGAGAAACTCAAAATTATCACAGTTCTGATGCTCGAAACGAGTAACCAGAACGGCCTAGGGGAAAAGTACGCATACCGTTGTAATATGGCGAGTTTCTACTTTCAGATGCAACACAAATTTTGCGGATTGGTCAATCCGTTCGCGAGATATGGCAGTTTGGAGGTAAGAAACGCTTGAGAAACTCAAAATTTTCGCAGTTCTGATGCTCGGCAAGCATAACTAGAACGGTCTAGGGGAAAAGTACGCATACCGTTGTAATCGGGCGAGTTTCTACTTTCAGATGCAACAGAAATTTTGCGGATTGGTCAATCCGTTCGCGAGATATGGCAGTTTGTAGATAAGAAACGCTTGAGAAACTCAACATTTTCGCAGTTCTGATGCTCGAAACGAATAACTAGAACGGCCTAGGGGAAAGGTCGCATACCGTTGTAAACGGGCGAGTTTCTACTTTCAGATGCAACAGAAATTTTGCGAATTGGTCAATCCGTCCGCGAGATATGGCAGTTTGGAGGTAAGAAACGGTTGAGAAACTCAAAATTTTCACAGTTCTGATGCTCGAAACGAATAACCAGAACGGCCTAGGGGAAAAGTACGCATACCGTTGTAATCGGGCGAGTTTCTACGTTCAGATGCAACAGAAATTTTGCGGATTGGTCAATCCGTTCGCGAGATATGGCAGTTTGGAGGTCAGAAACGCTTGAGAAACTCAAAATTTTCGCAGTTTTGATGCTCGAAACGAATAACTAGAACGGCCTAGGGGAAAAGTACGCATACCGTTGTAATCGGGCGAGTTTCTACTTTCAGATGCAACAGAAATTTTGCGGATTGGTCAATCCGTTCGCGAGATATGGCAGTTTGGAGGTCAGAAACGCTTGAGAAACTCAAAATTTTCGCAGTTCTGATGCTCGAAACGAATAACTAGAACGGTCTAGGGGAAAAGTACGCATACCGTTGTAATCGGGCGAGTTTCTACTTTCAGATGCAACAGAAATTTTGCGGATTGGTCAATCCGTTCGCGAGATATGGCTGTTTGTAGGTAAGAAACGCTTGAGAAACTCAACATTTTCGCAGTTCTGATGCTCGAAACGAATAACTAGAACGGACTAGGGGAAAAGTACGCATACCGTTGTAATCGGGCGAGTTTCTACTTTCAGATGCAACAGAAATTTTGCGGATTAGTCAATCCGTTCGCGAGATATGGCAGTTTGGAGGTATGAAACGCTTGAGAAACTCAAAATTTTCGCAGTTCTGATGCTCGACAAGCATAACTAGAAAGGTCTAGGAGAAAAGTACGCATACCGTTGTAATCGAGCGACTTTCTACTTTCAGATGCAACAGAAATTTTGCGGATTGGTCAATCCGTTCGCGAGATATGGCAGTTTGGAGGTAAGAAACGCTTGAGAAACTCAACATTTTCGCAGTTCTGATGCTCGAAACGAATAACTAGAACGGCCTAGGGGAAAGGTCGCATACCGTTGCAATCGGGCGAGTTTCTACTTTCAGATGCAACAGAAATTTTGCGGATTAGTCAATCCGTTCGCGAGATATGGCAGTTTGGAGGTATGAAACGCTTGAGAAACTCAAAATTTTCGCAGTTCTGATGCTCGACAAGCATAACTAGAAAGGTCTAGGAGAAAAGTACGCATACCGTTGTAATCGAGCGACTTTCTACTTTCAGATGCAACAGAAATTTTGCGGATTGGTCAATCCGTTCGCGAGATATGGCAGTTTGGAGGTAAGAAGCGGTTGAGAAACTCAAAATTATCACAGTTCTGATGCTCGAAACGAGTAACCAGAACGGCCTAGGGGAAAAGTACGCATACCGTTGTAATATGGCGAGTTTCTACTTTCAGATGCAACACAAATTTTGCGGATTGGTCAATCCGTTCGCGAGATATGGCAGTTTGGAGGTAAGAAACGCTTGAGAAACTCAAAATTTTCGCAGTTCTGATGCTCGGCAAGCATAACTAGAACGGTCTAGGGGAAAAGTACGCATACCGTTGTAATCGGGCGAGTTTCTACTTTCAGATGCAACAGAAATTTTGCGGATTGGTCAATCCGTTCGCGAGATATGGCAGTTTGTAGATAAGAAACGCTTGAGAAACTCAACATTTTCGCAGTTCTGATGCTCGAAACGAATAACTAGAACGGCCTAGGGGAAAGGTCGCATACCGTTGTAAACGGGCGAGTTTCTACTTTCAGATGCAACAGAAATTTTGCGAATTGGTCAATCCGTCCGCGAGATATGGCAGTTTGGAGGTAAGAAACGGTTGAGAAACTCAAAATTTTCACAGTTCTGATGCTCGAAACGAATAACCAGAACGGCCTAGGGGAAAAGTACGCATACCGTTGTAATCGGGCGAGTTTCTACGTTCAGATGCAACAGAAATTTTGCGGATTGGTCAATCCGTTCGCGAGATATGGCAGTTTGGAGGTCAGAAACGCTTGAGAAACTCAAAATTTTCGCAGTTTTGATGCTCGAAACGAATAACTAGAACGGCCTAGGGGAAAAGTACGCATACCGTTGTAATCGGGCGAGTTTCTACTTTCAGATGCAACAGAAATTTTGCGGATCAGTCAATCCGTTCGCGAGATATGGCAGTTTGGAGGTAAGAAACGCTTGAGAAACTCAAAATTTTCGCAGTTCTGATGCTCGAAATGAATAACTAGAACGGGCTAGGGGAAAAGTACGCATACCGTTGTAATCGGGCGACTTTCTACTTTCAGATGCAACAGAAATTTTGCGGATTGGTCAATCCGTTCGCGAGATATGGCTGTTTGTAGGTAAGAAACGCTTGAGAAACTCAACATTTTCGCAGTTCTGATGCTCGAAACGAATAACTAGAACGGACTAGGGGAAAAGTACGCATACCGTTGTAATCGGGCGAGTTTCTACTTTCAGATGCAACAGAAATTTTGCGGATTAGTCAATCCGTTCGCGAGATATGGCAGTTTGGAGGTATGAAACGCTTGAGAAACTCAAAATTTTCGCAGTTCTGATGCTCGACAAGCATAACTAGAAAGGTCTAGGAGAAAAGTACGCATACCGTTGTAATCGAGCGACTTTCTACTTTCAGATGCAACAGAAATTTTGCGGATTGGTCAATCCGTTCGCGAGATATGGCAGTTTGGAGGTAAGAAACGCTTGAGAAACTCAACATTTTCGCAGTTCTGATGCTCGAAACGAGTAACCAGAACGGCCTAGGGGAGAGGTCGCATACCGTTGTAATCGGGCGAGTTTCTACTTTCAGATGCAACAGAAATTTTGCGGATTAGTCAATCCGTTCGCGAGATATGGCAGTTTGGAGGTAAGAAACGCTTGAGAAACTCAAAATTTGCGCAGTTCTGATGCTCGGCAAGCATAACTAGAACGGTCTAGGGGAAAAGTACGCATACCGTTGTAATCGGGCGAGTTTCTACTTTCAGATGCAACAGAAATTTTGCGGATTGGTCAATCCGTTCGCGAGATACGGCAGTTTGTAGATAAGAAACGCTTGAGAAACTCAACATTTTCGCAGTTCTGATGCTCGAAACGAATAACTAGAACGGCCTAGGGGAAAGGTCGCATACCGTTGTAATCGGGCCAGTTTCTACTTTCAGATGCAACAGAAATTTTGCGAATTGGTCAATCCGTCCGCGAGATATGGCATTTTGGAGGTAAGAAACGGTTGAGAAACTCAAAATTTTCGCAGTTCTGATGCTCGAAATGAATAACTAGAACGGGCTAGGGGAAAAGTACGCATACCGTTGTAATCGGGCGACTTTCTACTTTCAGATGCAACAGAAATTTTGCGGATTGGTCAATCCGTCCGCGAGATATGGCAGTTTGGAGGTAAGAAACGGTTGAGAAACTCAAAATTTTCACAGTTCTGATGCTCGAAACGAATAACCAGAACGGCCTAGGGGAAAAGTACGCATACCGTTGTAATCGGGCGAGTTTCTACTTTCAGATGCAACAGAAATTTTGCGGATTGGTCAATCCGTTCGCGAGATATGGCAGATTGTAGGTAAGAAACGCTTGAGAAACTCAACATTTTCGCAGTTCTGATGCTCGAAACGAATAACTAGAACGGCCTAGGGGAAAAGTACGCATACCGTTGTAATCGGGCGAGTTTCTACTTTCAGATGACACAGAAATTTTGCGGATTAGTCAATCTGTTCGCGAGATATGGCAGTTTGGAGGTAAGAAACGCTTGAGAAACTCAAAATTTTCGCAGTTCTGATGCTCGAAACGAATAACTAGAACGGACTAGGGGAAAAGTACGCATACCGTTGTAATCGGGCGAGTTTCTACTTTCAGATGCAACAGAAATTTTGGAGATTGGTCAATCCGTTCGCGAGATATGGCAGTTTGGGGGTAAGAAACGGTTGAGAAACTCAAAATTATCACAGTTCTGATGCTCGACAAGCATAACCAGAACGGTCTAGGGGAAAGGTCGCATACCGTTGCAATCGGGCGAGTTTCTACTTTCAGATGCAACAGAAATTTTGCGGATTAGTCAATCCGTTCGCGAGATATGGCAGTTTGGAGGTATGAAACGCTTGAGAAACTCAAAATTTTCGCAGTTCTGATGCTCGACAAGCATAACTAGAAAGGTCTAGGAGAAAAGTACGCATACCGTTGTAATCGAGCGACTTTCTACTTTCAGATGCAACAGAAATTTTGCGGATTGGTCAATCCGTTCGCGAGATATGGCAGTTTGGAGGTAAGAAGCGGTTGAGAAACTCAAAATTATCACAGTTCTGATGCTCGAAACGAGTAACCAGAACGGCCTAGGGGAAAAGTACGCATACCGTTGTAATATGGCGAGTTTCTACTTTCAGATGCAACACAAATTTTGCGGATTGGTCAATCCGTTCGCGAGATATGGCAGTTTGGAGGTAAGAAACGCTTGAGAAACTCAAAATTTTCGCAGTTCTGATGCTCGGCAAGCATAACTAGAACGGTCTAGGGGAAAAGTACGCATACCGTTGTAATCGGGCGAGTTTCTACTTTCAGATGCAACAGAAATTTTGCGGATTGGTCAATCCGTTCGCGAGATATGGCAGTTTGTAGATAAGAAACGCTTGAGAAACTCAACATTTTCGCAGTTCTGATGCTCGAAACGAATAACTAGAACGGCCTAGGGGAAAGGTCGCATACCGTTGTAAACGGGCGAGTTTCTACTTTCAGATGCAACAGAAATTTTGCGAATTGGTCAATCCGTCCGCGAGATATGGCAGTTTGGAGGTAAGAAACGGTTGAGAAACACAAAATTTTCACAGTTCTGATGCTCGAAACGAATAACCAGAACGGCCTAGGGGAAAAGTACGCATACCGTTGTAATCGGGCGAGTTTCTACGTTCAGATGCAACAGAAATTTTGCGGATTGGTCAATCCGTTCGCGAGATATGGCAGTTTGGAGGTCAGAAACGCTTGAGAAACTCAAAATTTTCGCAGTTTTGATGCTCGAAACGAATAACTAGAACGGCCTAGGGGAAAAGTACGCATACCGTTGTAATCGGGCGAGTTTCTACTTTCAGATGCAACAGAAATTTTGCGGATCAGTCAATCCGTTCGCGAGATATGGCAGTTTGGAGGTAAGAAACGCTTGAGAAACTCAAAATTTTCGCAGTTCTGATGCTCGAAATGAATAACTAGAACGGGCTAGGGGAAAAGTACGCATACCGTTGTAATCGGGCGACTTTCTACTTTCAGATGCAACAGAAATTTTGCGGATTGGTCAATCCGTTCGCGAGATATGGCTGTTTGTAGGTAAGAAACGCTTGAGAAACTCAACATTTTCGCAGTTCTGATGCTCGAAACGAATAACTAGAACGGACTAGGGGAAAAGTACGCATACCGTTGTAATCGGGCGAGTTTCTACTTTCAGATGCAACAGAAATTTTGCGGATTAGTCAATCCGTTCGCGAGATATGGCAGTTTGGAGGTATGAAACGCTTGAGAAACTCAAAATTTTCGCAGTTCTGATGCTCGACAAGCATAACTAGAAAGGTCTAGGAGAAAAGTACGCATACCGTTGTAATCGAGCGACTTTCTACTTTCAGATGCAACAGAAATTTTGCGGATTGGTCAATCCGTTCGCGAGATATGGCAGTTTGGAGGTAAGAAACGCTTGAGAAACTCAACATTTTCGCAGTTCTGATGCTCGAAACGAATAACTAGAACGGCCTAGGGGAGAGGTCGCATACCGTTGTAATCGGGCGAGTTTCTACTTTCAGATGCAACAGAAATTTTGCGGATTAGTCAATCCGTTCGCGAGATATGGCAGTTTGGAGGTATGAAACGCTTGAGAAACTCAAAATTTTCGCAGTTCTGATGCTCGAAACGAATAACTAGAACGGCCTAGGGGAAAAGTACGCATACCGTTGTAATCGGGCGAGTTTCTACTTTCAGATGCAACAGATATTTTGCGGATTGGTCAATCCGTTCGCGAGATATGGCAGATTGTAGGTAAGAAACGCTTGAGAAACTCAACATTTTCGCAGTTCTGATGCTCGAAACGAATAACTAGAACGGCCTAGGGGAAAAGTACGCATACCGTTGTAATCGGGCGAGTTTCTACTTTCAGATGACACAGAAATTTTGCGGATTAGTCAATCCGTTCGCGAGATATGGCAGTTTGGAGGTAAGAAACGCTTGAGAAACTCAAAATTTTCGCAGTTCTGATGCTCGAAACGAATAACTAGAACGGACTAGGGGAAAAGTACGCATACCGTTGTAATCGGGCGACTTTCTACTTTCAGATGCAACAGAAATTTTGCGGATTGGTCAATCCGTTCGCGAGATATGGCAGTTTGGAAGTAAGAAACGGTTGAGAAACTCAAAATTTTCGCAGTTCTGATGCTCGAAACGAATAACTAGAACGGCCTAGGGGAAAAGTACGCATACCGTTGTAATCGGGCTTGTTTCTACTTTCAGATGCAACAGAAATTTTGCGGATTAGTCAATCCGTTCGCGAGATATGGCAGTTTGGAGGTAAGAAACGCTTGAGAAACTCAAAATTTTCGC
Organism: Ptiloglossa arizonensis; assembly: GCF_051014685.1. NCBI lineage: Eukaryota > Metazoa > Arthropoda > Insecta > Hymenoptera > Colletidae > Ptiloglossa > Ptiloglossa arizonensis. The sequence goes on from NW_027479104.1 coordinate 190,904, forward strand.
AGTTCTGATGCTCGACAAGCATAACTAGAACGGTCTAGGGGGAAAGTACGCATACCGTTGTAATCGGGCGACTTTCTACTTTCAGATGCAACAGAAATTTTGGAGGTTGGTCAATCCGTTCGCGAGATAGGGCAGTTTGGAGGTAAGAAACGGTTGAGAAACTCAAAATTATCACAGTTCTGATGCTCGACAAGCATAACTAGAACGGTCTAGGGGAAAAGTACGCATACCGTTGTAATCGGGCGACTTTCTACTTTCAGATGCAACAGAAATTTTGCGGATTGGTCAATCCGTTCGCGAGATATGGCTGTTTGTAGGTAAGAAACGCTTGAGAAACTCAACATTTTCGCAGTTCTGATGCTCGAAACGAGTAACTAGAACGGACTAGGGGAAAAGTACGCATACCGTTGTAATCGGGCGAGTTTCTACGTTCAGATGCAACAGAAATTTTGCGGATTGGTCAATCCGTTCGCGAGATATGGCACTTTGGAGGTCAGAAACGCTTGAGAAACTCAAAATTTTCGCAGTTCTGATGCTCGAAACGAATAACTAGAACGGACTAGGGGAAAAGTACGCATACCGTTGTAATCGGGCGAGTTTCTACTTTCAGATGCAACAGAAATTTTGCGGATTAGTCAATCCGTTCGCGAGATATGGCAGTTTGGAGGTATGAAACGCTTGAGAAACTCAAAATTTTCGCAGTTCTGATGCTCGAAACGAATAACTAGAACGGACTAGGGGAAAAGTACGCATAACGTTGTAATCGGGCGAGTTTCTACTTTCAGATGCAACAGAAATTTTGCTGATTGGTCAATCCGTTCGCGAAATATGGCAGTTTGGAGGTAAGAAACGCTTGAGAAACTCAAAATTTTCGCAGTTCTGATGCTCGAAACGAATAACTAGAACGGCCTAGGGGAAAAGTACGCATACCGTTGTAATCGGGCGAGTTTCTACTTTCAGATGCAACTGAAATTTTGCTGATTCGTCAATCCGTTCGCGAAATATGGCAGTTTGGAGGTAAGAAACGCTTGAGAAACTCAAAATTTTCGCAGTTCTGATGCTCGAAACGAATAACTAGAACGGCCTAGGGGAAAAGTACGCATACCGTTGTAATCGGGCGAGTTTCTACTTTCAGATGCAACAGAAATTTTGCGGTTAGTCAATCCGTTCGCGAGATATGGCAGTTTGGAGGTAAGAAACGCTTGAGAAACTCAAAATTTTCGCAGTTCTGATGCTCGACAAGCATAACTAGAACGGCCTAGGGGAAAAGTACGCATACCGTTGTAATCGGGCGAGTTTCTACTTTCAGATGCAACAGAAATTTTGGAGATTGGTCAATCCGTTCGCGAGATATGGCAGTTTGGAGGTAAGAAACGGTTGAGAAACTCAAAATTATCACAGTTCTGATGCTCGACAAGCATAACTAGAACGGTCTAGGGGAAAAGTACGCATACCGTTGTAATCGGGCGACTTTCTACTTTCAGATGCAACAGAAATTTTGCGGATTGGTCAATCCGTTCGCGAGATATGGCAGTTTGGAAGTAAGAAACGGTTGAGAAACTCAAAATTTTCGCAGTTCTGATGCTCGAAACGAATAACTAGAACGGCCTAGGGGAAAAGTACGCATACCGTTGTAATCGGGCGAGTTTCTACTTTCAGATGCAACAGAAATTTTGCGGATTAGCCAATCCGTTCGCGAGATATGGCAGTTTGGAGGTAAGAAACGCTTGAGAAACTCAAAATTTTCGCAGTTCTGATGCTCGACAAGCATAACTAGAACGGTCTAGGGGGAAAGTACGCATACCGTTGTAATCGGGCGACTTTCTACTTTCAGATGCAACAGAAATTTTGGAGATTGGTCAATCCGTTCGCGAGATAGGGCAGTTTGGAGGTAAGAAACGGTTGAGAAACTCAAAATTATCACAGTTCTGATGCTCGACAAGCATAACTAGAACGGTCTAGGGGAAAAGTACGCATACCGTTGTAATCGGGCGACTTTCTACTTTCAGATGCAACAGAAATTTTGCGGATTGGTCAATCCGTTCGCGAGATATGGCTGTTTGTAGGTAAGAAACGCTTGAGAAACTCAACATTTTCGCAGTTCTGATGCTCGAAACGAGTAACTAGAACGGACTAGGGGAAAAGTACGCATACCGTTGTAATCGGGCGAGTTTCTACGTTCAGATGCAACAGAAATTTTGCGGATTGGTCAATCCGTTCGCGAGATATGGCACTTTGGAGGTCAGAAACGCTTGAGAAACTCAAAATTTTCGCAGTTCTGATGCTCGAAACGAATAACTAGAACGGACTAGGGGAAAAGTACGCATACCGTTGTAATCGGGCGAGTTTCTACTTTCAGATGCAACAGAAATTTTGCGGATTAGTCAATCCGTTCGCGAGATATGGCAGTTTGGAGGTATGAAACGCTTGAGAAACTCAAAATTTTCGCACTTCTGATGCTCGACAAGCATAACTAGAAAGGTCTAGGAGAAAAGTACGCATACCGTTGTAATCGAGCGACTTTCTACTTTCAGATGCAACAGAAATTTTGCGGATTGGTCAATCCGTTCGCGAGATATGGCAGTTTGGAGGTAAGAAACGGTTGAGAAACTCAAAATTATCACAGTTCTGATGCTCGAAACGAGTAACCAGAACGGCCTAGGGGAAAAGTACGCATACGGTTGTAATATGGCGAGTTTCTACTTTCAGATGCAACACAAATTTTGCGGATTGGTCAATCCGTTCGCGAGATATGGCAGTTTGGAGGCAAGAAACGCTTGAGAAACTCAAAATTTTCGCAGTTCTGATGCTCGAAACGAATAACTAGAACGGACTAGGGGAAAAGTACGCATACCGTTGTAATCGGGCGAGTTTCTACTTTCAGATGCAACAGAAATTTTGGAGTTTGGTCAATCCGTTCGCGAGATATGGCAGTTTGGAGGTAAGAAACGGTTGAGAAACTCAAAATTATCACAGTTCTGATGCTCGACAAGCATAACTAGAACGGTCTAGGCGAAAAGTACGCATACCGTTGTAATCGGGCGACTTTCTACTTTCAGATGCAATAGAAATTTTGCGGATTGGTCAATCCGTTCGCGAGATATGGCAGTTTGGAAGTAAGAAACGGTTGAGAAACTCAAAATTTTCGCAGTTCTGATGCTCGACAAGCATAACTAGAACGGTCTAGGGGGAAAGTACGCATACCGTTGTAATCGGGCGACTTTCTACTTTCAGATGCAACAGAAATTTTGGAGATTGGTCAATCCGTTCGCGAGATATGGCAGTTTGGATGTAAGAAACGGTTGAGAAACTCAAAATTATCACAGTTCTGATGCTCGACAAGCATAACTAGAACGGTCTAGGGGAAAAGTACGCATACCGTTGTAATCGGGCGACTTTCTACTTTCAGATGCAACAGAAATTTTGCGGATTGGTCAATCCGTTCGCGAGATATGGCAGTTTGGAAGTGAGAAACGGTTGAGAAACTCAAAATTTTCGCAGTTCTCATGCTCGAAGCGAATAACTAGAACGGCCTAGGGGAAAAGTACGCATACCGTTGTAATCGGGCGAGTTTCTACTTTCAGATGCAACAGAAATTTTGCGGATTGGTCAATCCGTTCGCGAGATATGGCAGTTTGGAGGTCAGAAACGCTTGAGAAACTCAAAATTTTCGCAGTTCTGATGCTCGAAACGAATAACTAGAACGGTCTAGGGGAAAAGTACGCATACCGTTGTAATCGGGCGAGTTTCTACGTTCAGATGCAACAGAAATTTTGCGGATTGGTCAATCCGTTCGCGAGATATGGCACTTTGGAAGTCAGAAACGCTTGAGAAACTCAAAATTTTCGCAGTTCTGATGCTCGAAACGAATAACTAGAACGGACTAGGGGAAAAGTACGCATACCGTTGTAATTGGGCGAGTTTCTACTTTCAGATGCAACAGAAATTTTGCGGATTAGTCAATCCGTTCGCGAGATATGGCAGTTTGGAGGTATGAAACGCTTGAGAAACTCAAAATTTTCGCAGTTCTGATGCTCGACAAGCATAACTAGAAAGGTCTAGGAGAAAAGTACGCATACCGTTGTAATCGAGCGACTTTCTACTTTCAGATGCAACAGAAATTTTGCGGATTGGTCCATCCGTTCGCGAGATATGGCAGTTTGGAGGTAAGAAACGGTTGAGAAACTCAAAATTATCACAGTTCTGATGCTCGAAACGAGTAACCAGAACGGCCTAGGGGAAAAGTACGCATACGGTTGTAATATGGCGAGTTTCTACTTTCAGATGCAACACAAATTTTGCGGATTGGTCAATCCGTTCGCGAGATATGGCAGTTTGGAGGTAAGAAACGCTTGAGAAACTCAAAATTTTCGCAGTTCTGATGCTCGACAAGCATAACTAGAACGGTCTAGGGGGAAAGTACGCATACCGTTGTAATCGGGCGACTTTCTACTTTCAGATGCAACAGAAATTTTGGAGATTGGTCAATCCGTTCGCGAGATAGGGCAGTTTGGAGGTAAGAAACGGTTGAGAAACTCAAAATTATCACAGTTCTGATGCTCGACAAGCATAACTAGAACGGTCTAGGGGAAAAGTACGCATACCGTTGTAATCGGGCGACTTTCTACTTTCAGATGCAACAGAAATTTTGCGGATTGGTCAATCCGTTCGCGAGATATGGCTGTTTGTAGGTAAGAAACGCTTGAGAAACTCAACATTTTCGCAGTTCTGATGCTCGAAACGAGTAACTAGAACGGACTAGGGGAAAAGTACGCATACCGTTGTAATCGGGCGAGTTTCTACGTTCAGATGCAACAGAAATTTTGCGGATTGGTCAATCCGTTCGCGAGATATGGCACTTTGGAGGTCAGAAACGCTTGAGAAACTCAAAATTTTCGCAGTTCTGATGCTCGAAACGAATAACTAGAACGGACTAGGGGAAAAGTACGCATACCGTTGTAATCGGGCGAGTTTCTACTTTCAGATGCAACAGAAATTTTGCGGATTAGTCAATCCGTTCGCGAGATATGGCAGTTTGGAGGTATGAAACGCTTGAGAAACTCAAAATTTTCGCACTTCTGATGCTCGACAAGCATAACTAGAAAGGTCTAGGAGAAAAGTACGCATACCGTTGTAATCGAGCGACTTTCTACTTTCAGATGCAACAGAAATTTTGCGGATTGGTCAATCCGTTCGCGAGATATGGCAGTTTGGAGGTAAGAAACGGTTGAGAAACTCAAAATTATCACAGTTCTGATGCTCGAAACGAGTAACCAGAACGGCCTAGGGGAAAAGTACGCATACGGTTGTAATATGGCGAGTTTCTACTTTCAGATGCAACACAAATTTTGCGGATTGGTCAATCCGTTCGCGAGATATGGCAGTTTGGAGGCAAGAAACGCTTGAGAAACTCAAAATTTTCGCAGTTCTGATGCTCGAAACGAATAACTAGAACGGACTAGGGGAAAAGTACGCATACCGTTGTAATCGGGCGAGTTTCTACTTTCAGATGCAACAGAAATTTTGGAGATTGGTCAATCCGTTCGCGAGATATGGCAGTTTGGAGGTAAGAAACGGTTGAGAAACTCAAAATTATCACAGTTCTGATGCTCGACAAGCATAACTAGAACGGTCTAGGGGAAAAGTACGCATACCGTTGTAATCGGGCGACTTTCTACTTTCAGATGCAACAGAAATTTTGCGGATTGGTCAATCCGTTCGCGAGATATGGCAGTTTGGAAGTAAGAAACGGTTGAGAAACTCAAAATTTTCGCAGTTCTGATGCTCGAAACGAATAACTAGAACGGCCTAGGGGAAAAGTACGCATACCGTTGTAATCGGGCGAGTTTCTACTTTCAGATGCAACAGAAATTTTGCGGATTAGTCAATCCGTTCGCGAGATATGGCAGTTTGGAGGTAAGAAACGCTTGAGAAACTCAAAATTTTCGCAGTTCTGATGCTCGACAAGCATAACTAGAACGGTCTAGGGGGAAAGTACGCATACCGTTGTAATCGGGCGACTTTCTACTTTCAGATGCAACAGAAATTTTGCGGATTGGTCAATCCGTCCGCGAGATATGGCAGTTTGGAGGTAAGAAACGGTTGAGAAACTCAAAATTTTCACAGTTCTGATGCTCGAAACGAATAACCAGAACGGCCTAGGGGAAAAGTACGCATACCGTTGTAATCGGGCGAGTTTCCACTTTCAGATGCAACAGAAATTTTGCGGATTGGTCAATCCGTTCGCAGAGATATGGCAGATTGTAGGTAAGAAACGCTTGAGAAACTCAATATTTTCGCAGTTCTGATGCTCGAAACGAATAACTAGAACGGCCTAGGGGAAAAGTACGCATACCGTTGTAATCGGGCGAGTTTCTACTTTCAGATGACACAGAAATTTTGCGGATTAGTCAATCCGTTCGCGAGATATGGCAGTTTGGAGGTAAGAAACGCTTGAGAAACTCAAAATTTTCGCAGTTCTGATGCTCGAAACGAATAACTAGAACGGACTAGGGGAAAAGTACGCATACCGTTGTAATCGGGCGAGTTTCTACTTTCAGATGCAACAGAAATTTTGCGGATTAGTCAATCCGTTCGCGAGATATGGCAGTTTGGAGGTGAGAAACGCTTGAGAAACTCAAAATTTTCGCAGTTCTGATGCTCGACAAGCATAACTAGAACGGTCTAGGGGGAAAGTACGCATACCGTTGTAATCGGGCGACTTTCTACTTTCAGATGCAACAGAAATTTTGGAGATTGGTCAATCCGTTCGCGAGATAGGGCAGTTTGGAGGTAAGAAACGGTTGAGAAACTCAAAATTATCACAGTTCTGATGCTCGACAAGCATAACTAGAACGGTCTAGGGGAAAAGTACGCATACCGTTGTAATCGGGCGACTTTCTACTTTCAGATGCAACAGAAATTTTGCGGATTGGTCAATCCGTTCGCGAGATATGGCAGTTTGGAAGTAAGAAACGGTTGAGAAACTCAAAATTTTCGCAGTTCTCATGCTCGAAGCGAATAACTAGAACGGCCTAGGGGAAAAGTACGCATACCGTTGTAATCGGGCGAGTTTCTACTTTCAGATGCAACAGAAATTTTGCGGATTGGTCAATCCGTTCGCGAGATATGGCAGTTTGGAGGTCAGAAACGCTTGAGAAACTCAAAATTTTCGCAGTTCTGATGCTCGAAACGAATAACTAGAACGGTCTAGGGGAAAAGTACGAATACCGTTGTAATCGGGCGAGTTTCTACTTTCAGATGCAACAGAAATTTTGCGGATTGGTCAATCCGTTCGCGAGATATGGCAGTTTGGAGGTCAGAAACGCTTGAGAAACTCAAAATTTTCGCAGTTCTGATGCTCGAAACGAATAACTAGAACGGTCTAGGGGAAAAGTACGCATACCGTTGTAATCGGGCGACTTTCTACGTTCAGATGCAACAGAAATTTTGCGGATTGGTCAATCCGTTCGCGAGATATGGCACTTTGCAGGTCAGAAACGCTTGAGAAACTCAAAATTTTCGCAGTTCTGATGCTCGAAACGAATAACTAGAACGGACTAGGGGAAAAGTACGCATACCGTTGTAATCGGGCGAGTTTCTACTTTCAGATGCAACAGAAATTTTGCGGATTAGTCAATCCGTTCGCGAGATATGGCAGTTTGGAGGTATGAAACGCTTGAGAAACTCAAAATTTTCGCAGTTCTGATGCTCGACAAGCATAACTAGAAAGGTCTAGGAGAAAAGTACGCATACCGTTGTAATCGAGCGACTTTCTACTTTCAGATGCAACAGAAATTTTGCGGATTGGTCAATCCGTTCGCGAGATATGGCAGTTTGGAGGTAAGAAACGGTTGAGAAACTCAAAATTATCACAGTTCTGATGCTTGAAACGAGTACCCAGAACGGCCTAGGGGAAAAGTACGCATACGGTTGTAATATGGCGAGGTTCTACTTTCAGATGCAACACAAATTTTGCGGATTGGTCAAACCGTTCGCGAGATATGGCAGTTTGGAGGTAAGAAACGCTTGAGAAACTCAAAATTTTCGCAGTTCTGATGCTCGAAACGAATAACTAGAACGGACTAGGGGAAAAGTACGCATACCGTTGTAATCGGGCGAGTTTCTACTTTCAGATGCAACAGAAATTTTGGAGATTGGTCAATCCGTTCGCGAGATATGGCAGTTTGGAGGTAAGAAACGGTTGAGAAACTCAAAATTATCACAGTTCTGATGCTCGACAAGCATAACTAGAACGGTCTAGGGGAAAAGTACGCATACCGTTGTAATCGGGCGACTTTCTACTTTCAGATGCAACAGAAATTTTGCGGATTGGTCAATCCGTTCGCGAGATATGGCAGTTTGGAAGTAAGAAACGGTTGAGAAACTCAAAATTTTCGCAGTTCTGATGCTCGAAACGAATAACTAGAACGGCCTAGGGGAAAAGTACGCATACCGTTGTAATCGGGCGAGTTTCTACTTTCAGATGCAACAGAAATTTTGCGGATTAGTCAATCCGTTCGCGAGATATGGCAGTTTGGAGGTAAGAAACGCTTGAAAAACTCAAAATTTTCGCAGTTCTGATGCTAGACAAGCATAACTAGAACGGTCTAGGGGGAAAGTACGCATACCGTTGTAATCGGGCGACTTTCTACTTTCAGATGCAACAGAAATTTTGCGGATTGGTCAATCCGTCCGCGAGATATGGCAGTTTGGAGGTAAGAAACGGTTGAGAAACTCAAAATTTTCACAGTTCTGATGCTCGAAACGAATAACCAGAACGGCCTAGGGGAAAAGTACGCATACCGTTGTAATCGGGCGAGTTTCCACTTTCAGATGCAACAGAAATTTTGCGGATTGGTCAATCCGTTCGCAGAGATATGGCAGATTGTAGGTAAGAAACGCTTGAGAAACTCTATATTTTCGCAGTTCTGATGCTCGAAACGAATAACTAGAACGGCCTAGGGGAAAAGTACGCATACCGTTGTAATCGGGCGAGTTTCTACTTTCAGATGACACAGAAATTTTGCGGATTAGTCAATCCGTTCGCGAGATATGGCAGTTTGGAGGTAAGAAACGCTTGAGAAACTCAAAATTTTCGCAGTTCTGATGCTCGAAACGAATAACTAGAACGGACTAGGGGAAAAGTACGCATACCGTTGTAATCGGGCGAGTTTCTACTTTCAGATGCAACAGAAATTTTGGAGATTGGTCAATCCGTTCGCGAGATATGGCAGTTTGGAGGTAAGAAACGGTTGAGAAACTCAAAATTATCACAGTTCTGATGCTCGACAAGCATAACTAGAACGGTCTAGGGGAAAAGTACGCATACCGTTGTAATCGGGCGACTTTCTACTTTCAGATGCAACAGAAATTTTGCGGATTGGTCAATCCGTTCGCGAGATATGGCAGTTTGGAAGTAAGAAACGGTTGAGAAACTCAAAATTTTCGCAGTTCTGATGCTCGACAAGCATAACTAGAACGGTCTAGGGGGAAAGTACGCATACCGTTGTAATCGGGCGAGTTTCTACTTTCAGATGCAACAGAAATTTTGCGGATTGGTCAATCCGTCCGCGAGATATGGCAGTTTGGAGGTAAGAAACGGTTGAGAAACTCAAAATTTTCACAGTTCTGAAGCTCGAAACGAATAACCAGAACGGCCTAGGGGAAAAGTACGCATACCGTTGTAATCGGGCGAGTTTCCACTTTCAGATGCAACAGAAATTTTGCGGATTGGTCAATCCGTTCGCAGAGATATGGCAGATTGTAGGTAAGAAACGCTTGAGAAACTCTATATTTTCGCAGTTCTGATGCTCGAAACGAATAACTAGAACGGCCTAGGGGAAAAGTACGCATACCGTTGTAATCGGGCGAGTTTCTACTTTCAGATGACACAGAAATTTTGCGGATTAGTCAATCCGTTCGCGAGATATGGCAGTTTGGAGGTAAGAAACGCTTGAGAAACTCAAAATTTTCGCAGTTCTGATGCTCGAAACGAATAACTAGAACGGACTAGGGGAAAAGTACGCATACCGTTGTAATCGGGCGAGTTTCTACTTTCAGATGCAACAGAAATTTTGGAGATTGGTCAATCCGTTCGCGAGATATGGCAGTTTGGAGGTAAGAAACGGTTGAGAAACTCAAAATTATCACAGTTCTGATGCTCGACAAGCATAACTAGAACGGTCTAGGGGAAAAGTACGCATACCGTTGTAATCGGGCGACTTTCTACTTTCAGATGCAACAGAAATTTTGCGGATTGGTCAATCCGTTCGCGAGATATGGCAGTTTGGAAGTAAGAAACGGTTGAGAAACTCAAAATTTTCGCAGTTCTGATGCTCGACAAGCATAACTAGAACGGTCTAGGGGGAAAGTACGCATACCGTTGTAATCGGGCGACTTTCTACTTTCAGATGCAACAGAAATTTTGGAGATTGGTCAATCCGTTCGCGAGATATGGCAGTTTGGATGTAAGAAACGGTTGAGAAACTCAAAATTATCACAGTTCTGATGCTCGACAAGCATAACTAGAACGGTCTAGGGGAAAAGTACGCATACCGTTGTAATCGGGCGACTTTCTACTTTCAGATGCAGCAGAAATTTTGCGGATTGGTCAATCCGTTCGCGAGATATGGCAGTTTGGAAGTAAGAAACGGTTGAGAAACTCAAAATTTTCGCAGTTCTCATGCTCGAAGCGAATAACTAGAACGGCCTAGGGGAAAAGTACGCATACCGTTGTAATCGGGCGAGTTTCTACTTTCAGATGCAACAGAAATTTTGCGGATTGGTCAATCCGTTCGCGAGATATGGCAGTTTGTAGGTAAGAAACGCTTGAGAAACTCAACATTTTCGCAGTTCTGATGCTCGAAACGAATAACTAGAACGGACTAGGGGAAAAGTACGCATACCGTTGTAATCGGGCGAGTTTCTACGTTCAGATGCAACAGAAATTTTGCGGATTGGTCAATCCGTTCGCGAGATATGGCACTTTGGAGGTCAGAAACGCTTGAGAAACTCAAAATTTTCGCAGTTCTGATGCTCGAAACGAATAACTAGAACGGTCTAGGGGAAAAGTACGCATACCGTTGTAATCGGGCGACTTTCTACTTTCAGATGCAACAGAAATTTTGGAGATTGGTCAATCCGTTCGCGAGATAGGGCAGTTTGGAGGTAAGAAACGGTTGAGAAACTCAAAATTATCACAGTTCTGATGCTCGACAAGCATAACTAGAACGGTCTAGGGGAAAAGTACGCATACCGTTGTAATCGGGCGACTTTCTACTTTCAGATGCAACAGAAATTTTGCGGATTGGTCAATCCGTTCGCGAGATATGGCAGTTTGGAAGTAAGAAACGGTTGAGAAACTCAAAATTTTCGCAGTTCTCATGCTCGAAGCGAATAACTAGAACGGCCTAGGGGAAAAGTACGCATACCGTTGTAATCGGGCGAGTTTCTACTTTCAGATGCAACAGAAATTTTGCGGATTGGTCAATCCGTTCGCGAGATATGGCAGTTTGGAGGTCAGAAACGCTTGAGAAACTCAAAATTTTCGCAGTTCTGATGCTCGAAACGAATAACTAGAACGGTCTAGGGGAAAAGTACGAATACCGTTGTAATCGGGCGAGTTTCTACTTTCAGATGCAACAGAAATTTTGCGGATTGGTCAATCCGTTCGCGAGATATGGCTGTTTGTAGGTAAGAAACGCTTGAGAAACTCAACATTTTCGCAGTTCTGATGCTCGAAACGAGTAACTAGAACGGACTAGGGGAAGAGTACGCATACCGTTGTAATCGGGCGAGTTTCTACGTTCAGATGCAACAGAAATTTTGCGGATTGGTCAATCCGTTCGCGAGATATGGCACTTTGCAGGTCAGAAACGCTTGAGAAACTCAAAATTTTCGCAGTTCTGATGCTCGAAACGAATAACTAGAACGGACTAGGGGAAAAGTACGCATACCGTTGTAATCGGGCGAGTTTCTACTTTCAGATGCAACAGAAATTTTGCGGATTAGTCAATCCGTTCGCGAGATATGGCAGTTTGGAGGTATGAAACGCTTGAGAAACTCAAAATTTTCGCAGTTCTGATGCTCGACAAGCATAACTAGAAAGGTCTAGGAGAAAAGTACGCATACCGTTGTAATCGAGCGACTTTCTACTTTCAGATGCAACAGAAATTTTGCGGATTGGTCAATCCGTTCGCGAGATATGGCAGTTTGGAGGTAAGAAACGGTTGAGAAACTCAAAATTATCACAGTTCTGATGCTTGAAACGAGTACCCAGAACGGCCTAGGGGAAAAGTACGCATACGGTTGTAATATGGCGAGGTTCTACTTTCAGATGCAACACAAATTTTGCGGATTGGTCAAACCGTTCGCGAGATATGGCAGTTTGGAGGTAAGAAACGCTTGAGAAACTCAAAATTTTCGCAGTTCTGATGCTCGAAACGAATAACTAGAACGGACTAGGGGAAAAGTACGCATACCGTTGTAATCGGGCGAGTTTCTACTTTCAGATGCAACAGAAATTTTGGAGATTGGTCAATCCGTTCGCGAGATATGGCAGTTTGGAGGTAAGAAACGGTTGAGAAACTCAAAATTATCACAGTTCTGATGCTCGACAAGCATAACTAGAACGGTCTAGGGGAAAAGTACGCATACCGTTGTAATCGGGCGACTTTCTACTTTCAGATGCAACAGAAATTTTGCGGATTGGTCAATCCGTTCGCGAGATATGGCAGTTTGGAAGTAAGAAACGGTTGAGAAACTCAAAATTTTCGCAGTTCTGATGCTCGAAACGAATAACTAGAACGGTCTAGGGGAAAAGTACGCATACCGTTGTAATCGGGCGACTTTCTACTTTCAGATGCAACAGAAATTTTGCGGATTGGTCAATCCGTTCGCGAGATATGGCAGTTTGGAAGTAAGAAACGGTTGAGAAACTCAAAATTTTCGCAGTTCTCATGCTCGAAGCGAATAACTAGAACGGCCTAGGGGAAAAGTACGCATACCGTTGTAATCGGGCGAGTTTCTACTTTCAGATGCAACAGAAATTTTGCGGATTGGTCAATCCGTTCGCGAGATATGGCAGTTTGGAGGTCAGAAACGCTTGAGAAACTCAAAATTTTCGCAGTTCTGATGCTCGAAACGAATAACTAGAACGGTCTAGGGGAAAAGTACGAATACCGTTGTAATCGGGCGAGTTTCTACTTTCAGATGCAACAGAAATTTTGCGGATTGGTCAATCCGTTCGCGAGATATGGCTGTTTGTAGGTAAGAAACGCTTGAGAAACTCAACATTTTCGCAGTTCTGATGCTCGAAACGAGTAACTAGAACGGACTAGGGGAAGAGTACGCATACCGTTGTAATCGGGCGAGTTTCTACGTTCAGATGCAACAGAAATTTTGCGGATTGGTCAATCCGTTCGCGAGATATGGCACTTTGCAGGTCAGAAACGCTTGAGAAACTCAAAATTTTCGCAGTTCTGATGCTCGAAACGAATAACTAGAACGGACTAGGGGAAAAGTACGCATACCGTTGTAATCGGGCGAGTTTCTACTTTCAGATGCAACAGAAATTTTGCGGATTAGTCAATCCGTTCGCGAGATATGGCAGTTTGGAGGTATGAAACGCTTGAGAAACTCAAAATTTTCGCAGTTCTGATGCTCGACAAGCATAACTAGAAAGGTCTAGGAGAAAAGTACGCATACCGTTGTAATCGAGCGACTTTCTACTTTCAGATGCAACAGAAATTTTGCGGATTGGTCAATCCGTTCGCGAGATATGGCAGTTTGGAGGTAAGAAACGGTTGAGAAACTCAAAATTATCACAGTTCTGATGCTTGAAACGAGTACCCAGAACGGCCTAGGGGAAAAGTACGCATACGGTTGTAATATGGCGAGGTTCTACTTTCAGATGCAACACAAATTTTGCGGATTGGTCAAACCGTTCGCGAGATATGGCAGTTTGGAGGTAAGAAACGCTTGAGAAACTCAAAATTTTCGCAGTTCTGATGCTCGAAACGAATAACTAGAACGGACTAGGGGAAAAGTACGCATACCGTTGTAATCGGGCGAGTTTCTACTTTCAGATGCAACAGAAATTTTGGAGATTGGTCAATCCGTTCGCGAGATATGGCAGTTTGGAGGTAAGAAACGGTTGAGAAACTCAAAATTATCACAGTTCTGATGCTCGACAAGCATAACTAGAACGGTCTAGGGGAAAAGTACGCATACCGTTGTAATCGGGCGACTTTCTACTTTCAGATGCAACAGAAATTTTGCGGATTGGTCAATCCGTTCGCGAGATATGGCAGTTTGGAAGTAAGAAACGGTTGAGAAACTCAAAATTTTCGCAGTTCTGATGCTCGAAACGAATAACTAGAACGGCCTAGGGGAAAAGTACGCATACCGTTGTAATCGGGCGAGTTTCTACTTTCAGATGCAACAGAAATTTTGCGGATTAGTCAATCCGTTCGCGAGATATGGCAGTTTGGAGGTAAGAAACGCTTGAAAAACTCAAAATTTTCGCAGTTCTGATGCTAGACAAGCATAACTAGAACGGTCTAGGGGGAAAGTACGCATACCGTTGTAATCGGGCGACTTTCTACGTTCAGATGCAACAGAAATTTTGCGGATTGGTCAATCCGTCCGCGAGATATGGCAGTTTGGAGGTAAGAAACGGTTGAGAAACTCAAAATTTTCACAGTTCTGATGCTCGAAACGAATAACCAGAACGGCCTAGGGGAAAAGTACGCATACCGTTGTAATCGGGCGAGTTTCCACTTTCAGATGCAACAGAAATTTTGCGGATTGGTCAATCCGTTCGCAGAGATATGGCAGATTGTAGGTAAGAAACGCTTGAGAAACTCTATATTTTCGCAGTTCTGATGCTCGAAACGAATAACTAGAACGGCCTAGGGGAAAAGTACGCATACCGTTGTAATCGGGCGAGTTTCTACTTTCAGATGACACAGAAATTTTGCGGATTAGTCAATCCGTTCGCGAGATATGGCAGTTTGGAGGTAAGAAACGCTTGAGAAACTCAAAATTTTCGCAGTTCTGATGCTCGAAACGAATAACTAGAACGGACTAGGGGAAAAGTACGCATACCGTTGTAATCGGGCGAGTTTCTACTTTCAGATGCAACAGAAATTTTGGAGATTGGTCAATCCGTTCGCGAGATATGGCAGTTTGGAGGTAAGAAACGGTTGAGAAACTCAAAATTATCACAGTTCTGATGCTCGACAAGCATAACTAGAACGGTCTAGGGGAAAAGTACGCATACCGTTGTAATCGGGCGACTTTCTACTTTCAGATGCAACAGAAATTTTGCGGATTGGTCAATCCGTTCGCGAGATATGGCAGTTTGGAAGTAAGAAACGGTTGAGAAACTCAAAATTTTCGCAGTTCTGATGCTCGACAAGCATAACTAGAACGGTCTAGGGGGAAAGTACGCATACCGTTGTAATCGGGCGAGTTTCTACTTTCAGATGCAACAGAAATTTTGCGGATTGGTCAATCCGTCCGCGAGATATGGCAGTTTGGAGGTAAGAAACGGTTGAGAAACTCAAAATTTTCACAGTTCTGATGCTCGAAACGAATAACCAGAACGGCCTAGGGGAAAAGTACGCATACCGTTGTAATCGGGCGAGTTTCCACTTTCAGATGCAACAGAAATTTTGCGGATTGGTCAATCCGTTCGCAGAGATATGGCAGATTGTAGGTAAGAAACGCTTGAGAAACTCTATATTTTCGCAGTTCTGATGCTCGAAACGAATAACTAGAACGGCCTAGGGGAAAAGTACGCATACCGTTGTAATCGGGCGAGTTTCTACTTTCAGATGACACAGAAATTTTGCGGATTAGTCAATCCGTTCGCGAGATATGGCAGTTTGGAGGTAAGAAACGCTTGAGAAACTCAAAATTTTCGCAGTTCTGATGCTCGAAACGAATAACTAGAACGGACTAGGGGAAAAGTACGCATACCGTTGTAATCGGGCGAGTTTCTACTTTCAGATGCAACAGAAATTTTGGAGATTGGTCAATCCGTACGCGAGATATGGCAGTTTGGAGGTAAGAAACGGTTGAGAAACTCAAAATTATCACAGTTCTGATGCTCGACAAGCATAACTAGAACGGTCTAGGGGAAAAGTACGCATACCGTTGTAATCGGGCGACTTTCTACTTTCAGATGCAACAGAAATTTTGCGGATTGGTCAATCCGTTCGCGAGATATGGCAGTTTGGAAGTAAGAAACGGTTGAGAAACTCAAAATTTTCGCAGTTCTGATGCTCGACAAGCATAACTAGAACGGTCTAGGGGGAAAGTACGCATACCGTTGTAATCGGGCGACTTTCTACTTTCAGATGCAACAGAAATTTTGGAGATTGGTCAATCCGTTCGCGAGATATGGCAGTTTGGATGTAAGAAACGGTTGAGAAACTCAAAATTATCACAGTTCTGATGCTCGACAAGCATAACTAGAACGGTCTAGGGGAAAAGTACGCATACCGTTGTAATCGGGCGACTTTCTACTTTCAGATGCAGCAGAAATTTTGCGGATTGGTCAATCCGTTCGCGAGATATGGCAGTTTGGAAGTAAGAAACGGTTGAGAAACTCAAAATTTTCGCAGTTCTCATGCTCGAAGCGAATAACTAGAACGGCCTAGGGGAAAAGTACGCATACCGTTGTAATCGGGCGAGTTTCTACTTTCAGATGCAACAGAAATTTTGCGGATTGGTCAATCCGTTCGCGAGATATGGCAGTTTGTAGGTAAGAAACGCTTGAGAAACTCAACATTTTCGCAGTTCTGATGCTCGAAACGAATAACTAGAACGGACTAGGGGAAAAGTACGCATACCGTTGTAATCGGGCGAGTTTCTACGTTCAGATGCAACAGAAATTTTGCGGATTGGTCAATCCGTTCGCGAGATATGGCACTTTGGAAGTCAGAAACGCTTGAGAAACTCAAAATTTTCGCAGTTCTGATGCTCGAAACGAATAACTAGAACGGTCTAGGGGAAAAGTACGCATACCGTTGTAATCGGGCGAGTTTCTACTTTCAGATGCAACAGAAATTTTGCGGATTGGTCAATCCGTTCGCGAGATATGGCAGTTTGTAGGTAAGAAACGCTTGAGAAACTCAACATTTTCGCAGTTCTGATGCTCGAAACGAATAACTAGAACGGCCTAGGGGAAAAGTACGCATACCGTTGTAATCGGGCGAGTTTCTACTTTCAGATGCAACAGAAATTTTGCGGATTAGTCAATCCGTTCGCGAGATATGGCAGTTTGGAGGTAAGAAACGCTTGAAAAACTCAAAATTTTCGCAGTTCTGATGCTAGACAAGCATAACTAGAACGGTCTAGGGGGAAAGTACGCATACCGTTGTAATCGGGCGACTTTCTACTTTCAGATGCAACAGAAATTTTGCGGATTGGTCAATCCGTCCGCGAGATATGGCAGTTTGGAGGTAAGAAACGGTTGAGAAACTCAAAATTTTCACAGTTCTGATGCTCGAAACGAATAACCAGAACGGCCTAGGGGAAAAGTACGCATACCGTTGTAATCGGGCGAGTTTCCACTTTCAGATGCAACAGAAATTTTGCGGATTGGTCAATCCGTTCGCAGAGATATGGCAGATTGTAGATAAGAAACGCTTGAGAAACTCTATATTTTCGCAGTTCTGATGCTCGAAACGAATAACTAGAACGGCCTAGGGGAAAAGTACGCATACCGTTGTAATCGGGCGAGTTTCTACTTTCAGATGACACAGAAATTTTGCGGATTAGTCAATCCGTTCGCGAGATATGGCAGTTTGGAGGTAAGAAACGCTTGAGAAACTCAAAATTTTCGCAGTTCTGATGCTCGAAACGAATAACTAGAACGGACTAGGGGAAAAGTACGCATACCGTTGTAATCGGGCGAGTTTCTACTTTCAGATGCAACAGAAATTTTGGAGGTTGGTCAATCCGTTCGCGAGATATGGCAGTTTGGAGGTAAGAAACGGTTGAGAAACTCAAAATTATCACAGTTCTGATGCTCGACAAGCATAACTAGAACGGTCTAGGGGAAAAGTACGCATACCGTTGTAATCGGGCGACTTTCTACTTTCAGATGCAACAGAAATTTTGCGGATTGGTCAATCCGTTCGCGAGATATGGCAGTTTGGAAGTAAGAAACGGTTGAGAAACTCAAAATTTTCGCAGTTCTGATGCTCGACAAGCATAACTAGAACGGTCTAGGGGGAAAGTACGCATACCGTTGTAATCGGACGAGTTTCTACTTTCAGATGCAACAGAAATTTTGCGGATTGGTCAATCCGTCCGCGAGATATGGCAGTTTGGAGGTAAGAAACGGTTGAGAAACTCAAAATTTTCGCAGTTCTGATGCTCGATACGAATAACTAGAACGGACTAGGGGAAAAGTACGCATACCGTTGTAATCGGGCGAGTTTCTACTTTCAGATGCAACAGAAATTTTGCGGATTGGTCAATCCGTTCGCGAGATATGGCAGTTTGGAGGTAAGAAACGCTTGAGAAACTCAAAATTTTCGCAGTTCTGATGCTCGAAACGAATAACTAGAACGGACTAGGGGAAAAGTACGCATACCGTTGTAATCGGGCGACTTTCTACTTTCAGATGCAACAGAAATTTTGCGGATTGGTCAATCCGTTCGCGAGATATGGCAGTTTGGAAGTAAGAAACGGTTGAGAAACTCAAAATTTTCGCAGTTCTGATGCTCGACAAGCATAACTAGAACGGTCTAGGGGGAAAGTACGCATACCGTTGTAATCGGGCGACTTTCTACTTTCAGATGCAACAGAAATTTTGGAGATTGGTCAATCCGTTCGCGAGATATGGCAGTTTGGATGTAAGAAACGGTTGAGAAACTCAAAATTATCACAGTTCTGATGCTCGACAAGCATAACTAGAACGGTCTAGGGGAAAAGTACGCATACCGTTGTAATCGGGCGACTTTCTACTTTCAGATGCAGCAGAAATTTTGCGGATTGGTCAATCCGTTCGCGAGATATGGCAGTTTGGAAGTAAGAAACGGTTGAGAAACTCAAAATTTTCGCAGTTCTCATGCTCGAAGCGAATAACTAGAACGGCCTAGGGGAAAAGTACGCATACCGTTGTAATCGGGCGAGCTTCTACTTTCAGATGCAACAGAAATTTTGCGGATTGGTCAATCCGTTCGCGAGATATGGCAGTTTGGAGGTCAGAAACGCTTGAGAAACTCAAAATTTTCGCAGTTCTGATGCTCGAAACGAATAACTAGAACGGTCTAGGGGAAAAGTACGCATACCGTTGTAATCGGGCGAGTTTCTACTTTCAGATGCAACAGAAATTTTGCGGATTGGTCAATCCGTTCGCGAGATATGGCAGTTTGTAGGTAAGAAACGCTTGAGAAACTCAACATTTTCGCAGTTCTGATGCTCGAAACGAATAACTAGAACGGACTAGGGGAAAAGTACGCATACCGTTGTAATCGGGCGAGTTTCTACGTTCAGATGCAACAGAAATTTTGCGGATTGGTCAATCCGTTCGCGAGATATGGCACTTTGGAAGTCAGAAACGCTTGAGAAACTCAAAATTTTCGCAGTTCTGATGCTCGAAACGAATAACTAGAACGGTCTAGGGGAAAAGTACGCATACCGTTGTAATCGGGCGAGTTTCTACTTTCAGATGCAACAGAAATTTTGCGGATTGGTCAATCCGTTCGCGAGATATGGCAGTTTGTAGGTAAGAAACGCTTGAGAAACTCAACATTTTCGCAGTTCTGATGCTCGAAACGAATAACTAGAACGGCCTAGGGGAAAAGTACGCATACCGTTGTAATCGGGCGAGTTTCTACTTTCAGATGACACAGAAATTTTGCGGATTAGTCAATCCGTTCGCGAGATATGGCAGTTTGGAGGTAAGAAACGCTTGAGAAACTCAAAATTTTCGCAGTTCTGATGCTCGAAACGAATAACTAGAACGGACTAGGGGAAAAGTACGCATACCGTTGTAATCGGGCGAGTTTCTACTTTCAGATGCAACAGAAATTTTGGAGGTTGGTCAATCCGTTCGCGAGATATGGCAGTTTGGAGGTAAGAAACGGTTGAGAAACTCAAAATTATCACAGTTCTGATGCTCGACAAGCATAACTAGAACGGTCTAGGGGAAAAGTACGCATACCGTTGTAATCGGGCGACTTTCTACTTTCAGATGCAACAGAAATTTTGCGGATTGGTCAATCCGTTCGCGAGATATGGCAGTTTGGAAGTAAGAAACGGTTGAGAAACTCAAAATTTTCGCAGTTCTGATGCTCGACAAGCATAACTAGAACGGTCTAGGGGGAAAGTACGCATACCGTTGTAATCGGGCGAGTTTCTACTTTCAGATGCAACAGAAATTTTGCGGATTGGTCAATCCGTCCGCGAGATATGGCAGTTTGGAGGTAAGAAACGGTTGAGAAACTCAAAATTTTCGCAGTTCTGATGCTCGATACGAATAACTAGAACGGACTAGGGGAAAAGTACGCATACCGTTGTAATCGGGCGAGTTTCTACTTTCAGATGCAACAGAAATTTTGCGGATTGGTCAATCCGTTCGCGAGATATGGCAGTTTGGAGGTAAGAAACGCTTGAGAAACTCAAAATTTTCGCAGTTCTAATGCTCGAAACGAATAACTAGAACGGACTAGGGGAAAAGTACGCATACCGTTGTAATCGGGCGACTTTCTACTTTCAGATGCAACAGAAATTTTGCGGATTGGTCAATCCGTTCGCGAGATATGGCAGTTTGGAAGTAAGAAACGGTTGAGAAACTCAAAATTTTCGCAGTTCTGATGCTCGACAAGCATAACTAGAACGGTCTAGGGGGAAAGTACGCATACCGTTGTAATCGGGCGACTTTCTACTTTCAGATGCAACAGAAATTTTGGAGATTGGTCAATCCGTTCGCGAGATATGGCAGTTTGGATGTAAGAAACGGTTGAGAAACTCAAAATTATCACAGTTCTGATGCTCGACAAGCATAACTAGAACGGTCTAGGGGAAAAGTACGCATACCGTTGTAATCGGGCGACTTTCTACTTTCAGATGCAGCAGAAATTTTGCGGATTGGTCAATCCGTTCGCGAGATATGGCAGTTTGGAAGTAAGAAACGGTTGAGAAACTCAAAATTTTCGCAGTTCTCATGCTCGAAGCGAATAACTAGAACGGCCTAGGGGAAAAGTACGCATACCGTTGTAATCGGGCGAGCTTCTACTTTCAGATGCAACAGAAATTTTGCGGATTGGTCAATCCGTTCGCGAGATAAGGCAGTTTGGAGGTCAGAAACGCTTGAGAAACTCAAAATTTTCGCAGTTCTGATGCTCGAAACGAATAACTAGAACGGTCTAGGGGAAAAGTACGCATACCGTTGTAATCGGGCGAGTTTCTACTTTCAGATGCAACAGAAATTTTGCGGATTGGTCAATCCGTTCGCGAGATATGGCAGTTTGTAGGTAAGAAACGCTTGAGAAACTCAACATTTTCGCAGTTCTGATGCTCGAAACGAATAACTAGAACGGACTAGGGGAAAAGTACGCATACCGTTGTAATCGGGCGAGTTTCTACGTTCAGATGCAACAGAAATTTTGCGGATTGGTCAATCCGTTCGCGAGATATGGCACTTTGGAAGTCAGAAACGCTTGAGAAACTCAAAATTTTCGCAGTTCTGATGCTCGAAACGAATAACTAGAACGGTCTAGGGGAAAAGTACGCATACCGTTGTAATCGGGCGAGTTTCTACTTTCAGATGCAACAGAAATTTTGCGGATTGGTCAATCCGTTCGCGAGATATGGCAGTTTGTAGGTAAGAAACGCTTGAGAAACTCAACATTTTCGCAGTTCTGATGCTCGAAACGAATAACTAGAACGGCCTAGGGGAAAAGTACGCATACCGTTGTAATCGGGCGAGTTTCTACTTTCAGATGACACAGAAATTTTGCGGATTAGTCAATCCGTTCGCGAGATATGGCAGTTTGGAGGTAAGAAACGCTTGAGAAACTCAAAATTTTCGCAGTTCTGATGCTCGATACGAATAACTAGAACGGACTAGGGGAAAAGTACGCATACCGTTGTAATCGGGCGAGTTTCTACTTTCAGATGCAACAGAAATTTTGCGGATTGGTCAATCCGTTCGCGAGATATGGCAGTTTGTAGGTAAGAAACGCTTGAGAAACTCAACATTTTCGCAGTTCTGATGCTCGAAACGAATAACTAGAACGGCCTAGGGGAAAGATCGCATACCGTTGTAATCGGGCGAGTTTCTACTTTCAGATGCAACAGAAATTTTGCGGATTGGTCAATCCGTTCGCGAGATATGGCAGTTTGGAGGTAAGAAACGCTTGAGAAACTCAAAATTTTCGCAGTTCTGATGCTCGAAACGAATAACTAGAACGGACTAGGGGAAAAGTACGCATACCGTTGTAATCGGGCGAGTTTCTACGTTCAGATGCAACAGAAATTTTGCGGATTGGTCAATCCGTTCGCGAGATATGGCAGTTTGGAGGTCAGAAACGCTTGAGAAACTCAAAATTTTCGCAGTTCTGATGCTCGAAACGAATAACCAGAACTGCCTAGGGGAAAAGTACGCATACGGTTGTAATCGGGCGAGTTTCCACTTTCAGATGCAACAGAAATTTTGCGGATTGGTCAATCCGTTCGCGAGATATGGCAGATTGTAGGTAAGAAACGCTTGAGAAACTCAACATTTTCGCAGTTCTAATGCTCGAAACGAATAACTAGAGCGGCCTAGGGGAAAAGTACGCATACCGTTGTAATCGGGCGAGTTTCTACTTTCAGATGACACAGAAAATTTGCGGATTAGTCAATCCGTTCGCGAGATATGGCAGTTTGGAAGTAAGAAACGCTTGAGAAACTCAAAATTTTCGCAGTTCTGATGCTCGAAACGAATAACTAGAACGGACTAGGGGAAAAGTACGCATACCGTTGTAATCGGGCGAGTTTCTACTTTCAGATGCAACAGAAATTTTGGAGATTGGTCAATCCGTTCGCGAGATATGGCAGTTTGGAGGTAAGAAACGGTTGAGAAAATCAAAATTATCACAGTTCTGATGCTCGACAAGCATAACTAGAACGGTCTAGGGGAAAAGTACGCATACCGTTGTAATCGGGCGACTTTCTACTTTCAGATGCAACAGAAATTTTGCGGATTGGTCAATCCGTTCGCGAGATATGGCAGTTTGGAAGTAAGAAACGGTTGAGAAACTCAAAATTTTCGCAGTTCTGATGCTCGAAACGAATAACTAGAACGGCCTAGGGGAAAAGTACGCATACCGTTGTAATCGGGCGAGTTTCTACTCTCAGATGCAACAGAAATTTTGCGGATTAGTCAATCCGTTCGCGAGATATGGCAGTTTGGAGGTAAGAAACGCTTGAGAATCTCAAAATTTTCGCAGTTCTGATGCTCGACAAGCATAACTAGAACGGTCTAGGGGGAAAGTACGCATACCGTTGTAATCGGGCGAGTTTCTACTTTCAGATGCATCAGAAGTTTTGCGGATTGGTCAATCCGTTCGCGAGATATGGCAGTTTGTAGGTAAGAAACGCTTGAGAAACTCAACATTTTCGCAGTTCTGATGCTCGAAACGAATAACTAGAACGGCCTAGGGGAAAAGTACGCATACCGTTGTAATCGGGCGAGTTTCTACTTTCAGATGACACAGAAATTTTGCGGATTGGTCAATCCGTTCGCGAGATATGGCAGTTTGTAGGTAAGAAACGCTTGAGAAACTCAACATTTTCGCAGTTCTGATGCTCGAAACGAATAACTAGAACGGCCTAGGGGAAAAGTACGCATACCGTTGTAATCGGGCGAGTTTCTACTTTCAGATGACACAGAAATTTTGCGGATTAGTCAATCCGTTCGCGAGATATGGCAGTTTGGAGGTAAGAAACGCTTGAGAAACACAAAATTTTCGCAGTTCTGATGCTCGATACGAATAACTAGAACGGACTAGGGGAAAAGTACGCATACCGTTGTATTCGGGCGAGTTTCTACTTTCAGATGCAACAGAAATTTTGCGGATTGGTCAATCCGTTCGCGAGATATGGCAGTTTGTAGGTAAGAAACGCTTGAGAAACTCAACATTTTCGCAGTTCTGATGCTCGAAACGAATAACTAGAACGGCCTAGGGGAAAGATCGCATACCGTTGTAATCGGGCGAGTTTCTACTTTCAGATGCAACAGAAATTTTGCGGATTGGTCAATCCGTTCGCGAGATATGGCAGTTTGGAGGTAAGAAACGCTTGAGAAACTCAAAATTTTCGCAGTTCTGATGCTCGAAACGAATAACTAGAACGGACTAGGGGAAAAGTACGCATACCGTTGTAATCGGGCGAGTTTCTACGTTCAGATGCAACAGAAATTTTGCGGATTGGTCAATCCGTTCGCGAGATATGGCAGTTTGGAGGTCAGAAACGCTTGGGAAACTCAAAATTTTCGCAGTTCTGATGCTCGAAACGAATAACCAGAACTGCCTAGGGGAAAAGTACGCATACCGTTGTAATCGGGCGAGTTTCTACTTTCAGATGACACAGAAAATTTGCGGATTAGTCAATCCGTTCGCGAGATATGGCAGTTTGGAGGTATGAAACGCTTGAGAAACTCAAAATTTTCGCAGTTCTAATGCTCGAAACGAATAACTAGAGCGGCCTAGGGGAAAAGTACGCATACCGTTGTAATCGGGCGAGTTTCTACTTTCAGATGACACAGAAAATTTGCGGATTAGTCAATCCGTTCGCGAGATATGGCAGTTTGGAAGTAAGAAACGCTTGAGAAACTCAAAATTTTCGCAGTTCTGATGCTCGAAACGAATAACTAGAACGGACTAGGGGAAAAGTACGCATACCGTTGTAATCGGGCGAGTTTCTACTTTCAGATGCAACAGAAATTTTGGAGATTGGTCAATCCGTTCGCGAGATATGGCAGTTTGGAGGTAAGAAACGGTTGAGAAAATCAAAATTATCACAGTTCTGATGCTCGACAAGCATAACTAGAACGGTCTAGGGGAAAAGTACGCATACCGTTGTAATCGGGCGACTTTCTACTTTCAGATGCAACAGAAATTTTGCGGATTGGTCAATCCGTTCGCGAGATATGGCAGTTTGGAAGTAAGAAACGGTTGAGAAACTCAAAATTTTCGCAGTTCTGATGCTCGAAACGAATAACTAGAACGGCCTAGGGGAAAAGTACGCATACCGTTGTAATCGGGCGAGTTTCTACTCTCAGATGCAACAGAAATTTTGCGGATTAGTCAATCCGTTCGCGAGATATGGCAGTTTGGAGGTAAGAAACGCTTGAGAATCTCAAAATTTTCGCAGTTCTGATGCTCGACAAGCATAACTAGAACGGTCTAGGGGGAAAGTACGCATACCGTTGTAATCGGGCGACTTTCTACTTTCAGATGCAACAGAAATTTTGGAGATTGGTCAATCCGTTCGCGAGATATGGCAGTTTGGAGGTAAGAAACGGTTGAGAAACTCAAAATTATCACAGTTCTGATGCTCGACAAGCATAACTAGAACGGTCTAGGGGAAAAGTACGCATACCGTTGTAATCGGGCGACTTTCTACTTTCAGATGCAACAGAAATTTTGCGGATTGGTCAATCCGTTCGCGAGATATGGCAGTTTGGAGGTCAGAAACGCTTGAGAAACTCAAAATTTTCGCAGTTCTGATGCTCGAAACGAATAACTAGAACGGACTAGGGGAAAAGTACGCATATCGTTGTAATCGGGCGAGTTTCTACTTTCACATGCAACAGAAATTTTGCGGATTAGTCAATCCGTTCGCGAGATATGGCAGTTTGGAGGTATGAAACGCTTGAGAAACTCAAAATTTTCGCAGTTCTGATGCTCGAAACGAATAACTAGAACGGTCTAGGGGAAAAGTACGCATACCGTTGTAATCGGGCGAGTTTCTACTTTCAGATGCAACAGAAATTTTGCGGATTGGTCAATCCGTTCGCGAGATATGGCAGTTTGTAGGTAAGAAACGCTTGAGAAACTCAACATTTTCGCAGTTCTGATGCTCGAAACGAATAACTAGAACGGCCTAGGGGAAAGGTCGCATACCGTTGTAATCGGGCGAGTTTCTACTTTCAGATGCAACAGAAATTTTGCGGATTGGTCAATCCGTCCGCGAGATATGGCAGTTTGGAGGTAAGAAACGGTTGAGAAACTCAAAATTTTCGCAGTTCTGATGCTCGAAACGAATAACTAGAACGGCCTAGGGGAAAAGTACGCATACCGTTGTAATCGGGCGAGTTTCTACTTTCAGATCCAACAGAAATTTTGCGGACAGGTCAATCCGTTCGCGAGATATGGCAGTTTGTAGGTAAGAAACGCTTGAGAAACTCAAAATTTTCGCAGTTCTGATGCTCGAAACGAATAACTAGAACGGCCTAGGGGAAAAGTACGCATACCGTTGTAATCGGGCGAGTTTCTACTTTCAGATCCAACAGAAATTTTGCGGACTGGTCAATCCGTTCGCGAGATATGGCAGTTTGGAGGTAAGAAACGCTTGAGAAACTCAAAATTTTCGCAGTTCTGATGCTCGAAACGAATAACTAG
Source organism: Ptiloglossa arizonensis (assembly GCF_051014685.1). Classification (NCBI taxonomy): domain Eukaryota; kingdom Metazoa; phylum Arthropoda; class Insecta; order Hymenoptera; family Colletidae; genus Ptiloglossa; species Ptiloglossa arizonensis. The sequence goes on from NW_027479104.1 coordinate 217,534, forward strand.
AACGGCCTAGGGGAAAAGTACGCATACCGTTGTAATCGGGCGAGTTTCTACTTTCAGATGCAACAGAAATTTTGCGGATTGGTCAATCCGTTCGCGAGATATGGCAGTTTGTAGGTAAGAAACGCTTGAGAAACTCAACATTTTCGCAGTTCTGATGCTCGAAACGAATAACTAGAACGGCCTAGGGGAAAGGTCGCATACCGTTGTAATCGGGCGAGTTTCTACTTTCAGATGCAACAGAAATTTTGCGGATTGGTCAATCCGTTCGCGAGATATGGCAGTTTGGAGGTAAGAAACGCTTGAGAAACTCAAAATTTTCGCAGTTCTGATGCTCGAAACGAATAACTAGAACGGACTAGGGGAAAAGTACGCATACCGTTGTAATCGGGCGAGTTTCTACGTTCAGATGCAACAGAAATTTTGCGGATTGGTCAATCCGTTCGCGAGATATGGCAGTTTGGAGGTCAGAAACGCTTGAGAAACTCAAAATTTTCGCAGTTCTGATGCTCGAAACGAATAACTAGAACGGTCTAGGGGAAAAGTACGCATACCGTTGTAATCGGGCGAGTTTCTACTTTCAGATGCAATAGAAATTTTGCGGATTGGTCAATCTGTTCGCGAGATATGGCAGTTTGTAGGTAAGAAACGTTTGAGAAACTCAAAATTTTCGCAGTTCTGATGCTCGAAACGAATAACTAGAACGGACTAGCGGAAAAGTACGCATACCGTTGTAATCGGGCGAGTTTCTACGTTCAGATGCAACAGAAATTTTGCGGATTGGTCAATCCGTTCGCGAGATATGGCAGTTTGTAGGTAAGAAACGCTTGAGAAACTCAACATTTTCGCAGTTCTGATGCTCGAAACGAATAACTAGAACGGACTAGCGGAAAAGTACGCATACCGTTGTAATCGGCCGAGTTTCTACGTTCAGATGCAACAGAAATTTTGCGGATTAGTCAATCCGTTCGCGAGATATGGCAGCTTGGAGGTATTAAACGCTTGAGAAACTCAACATTTTCGCAGTTCTGATGCTCGACAAGCATAACTAGAACGGTCTAGGGGAAAAGTACGCATACCGTTGTAATCGGGCGACTTTCTACTTTCAGATGCAACAGAAATTTTGCGGATTGGTCAATCCGTTCGCGAGATATGGCAGTTTGGAGGTAAGATGCGGTTGAGAAACTCAAAATTTTCGCAGTTCTGATGCTCGAAACGAATAACTAGAACGGCCTAGGGGAAAAGTACGCATACCGTTGTAATCGGGCGAGTTTCTACTTTCAGATCCAACAGAAATTTTGCGGATTGGTCAATCCGTTCGCGAGATATGGCAGTTTGGAGGTAAGAAACGCTTGAGAAACTCAAAATTTTCGCAGTTCTGATGCTCGAAACGAATAACTAGAACGGCCTAGGGGAAAAGTACGCATACCGTTGTAATCGGGCGAGTTTCTACTCTCAGATGCAACAGAAATTTTGCGGATTAGTCAATCCGTTCGCGAGATATGGCAGTTTGGAGGTAAGAAACGCTTGAGAATCTCAAAATTTTCGCAGTTCTGATGCTCGACAAGCATAACTAGAACGGTCTAGGGGGAAAGTACGCATACCGTTGTAATCGGGCGACTTTCTACTTTCAGATGCAACAGAAATTTTGGAGATTGGTCAATCCGTTCGCGAGATATGGCAGTTTGGAGGTAAGAAACGGTTGAGAAACTCAAAATTATCACAGTTCTGATGCTCGACAAGCATAACTAGAACGGTCTAGGGGAAAAGTACGCATACCGTTGTAATCGGGCGACTTTCTACTTTCAGATGCAACAGAAATTTTGCGGATTGGTCAATCCGTTCGCGAGATATGGCAGTTTGGAGGTCAGAAACGCTTGAGAAACTCAAAATTTTCGCAGTTCTGATGCTCGAAACGAATAACTAGAACGGACTAGGGGAAAAGTACGCATATCGTTGTAATCGGGCGAGTTTCTACTTTCACATGCAACAGAAATTTTGCGGATTAGTCAATCCGTTCGCGAGATATGGCAGTTTGGAGGTATGAAACGCTTGAGAAACTCAAAATTTTCGCAGTTCTGATGCTCGAAACGAATAACTAGAACGGTCTAGGGGAAAAGTACGCATACCGTTGTAATCGGGCGAGTTTCTACTTTCAGATGCAACAGAAATTTTGCGGATTGGTCAATCCGTTCGCGAGATATGGCAGTTTGTAGGTAAGAAACGCTTGAGAAACTCAACATTTTCGCAGTTCTGATGCTCGAAACGAATAACTAGAACGGCCTAGGGGAAAGGTCGCATACCGTTGTAATCGGGCGAGTTTCTACTTTCAGATGCAACAGAAATTTTGCGGATTGGTCAATCCGTCCGCGAGATATGGCAGTTTGGAGGTAAGAAACGGTTGAGAAACTCAAAATTTTCGCAGTTCTGATGCTCGAAACGAATAACTAGAACGGCCTAGGGGAAAAGTACGCATACCGTTGTAATCGGGCGAGTTTCTACTTTCAGATCCAACAGAAATTTTGCGGACAGGTCAATCCGTTCGCGAGATATGGCAGTTTGTAGGTAAGAAACGCTTGAGAAACTCAAAATTTTCGCAGTTCTGATGCTCGAAACGAATAACTAGAACGGCCTAGGGGAAAAGTACGCATACCGTTGTAATCGGGCGAGTTTCTACTTTCAGATGCAACAGAAATTTTGCGGATTGGTCAATCCGTTCGCGAGATATGGCAGTTTGGAGGTAAGAAACGCTTGAGAAACTCAACATTTTCGCTGTTCTGATGCTCGAAACGAATAACTAGAACGGCCTAGGGGAAAGGTCGCATACCGTTGTAATCGGGCGAGTTTCTACTTTCAGATGCAACAGAAATTTTGCGGATTGGTCAATCCGTTCGCGAGATATGGCAGTTTGGAGGTAAGAAACGCTTGAGAAACTCAAAATTTTCGCAGTTCTGATGCTCGAAACGAATAACTAGAACGGACTAGGGGAAAAGTACGCATACCGTTGTAATCGGGCGAGTTTCTACGTTCAGATGCAACAGAAATTTTGCGGATTGGTCAATCTGTTCGCGAGATATGGCAGTTTGGAGGTCAGAAACGCTTGAGAAACTCAAAATTTTCGCAGTTCTGATGCTCGAAACGAATAACCAGAACTGCCTAGGGGAAAAGTACGCATACCGTTGTAATCGGGCGAGTTTCCACTTTCAGATGCAACAGAAATTTTGCGGATTGGTCAATCCGTTCGCGAGATATGGCAGATTGTAGGTAAGAAACGCTTGAGAAACTCAACATTTTCGCAGTTCTAATGCTCGAAACGAATAACTAGAGCGGCCTAGGGGAAAAGTACGCATACCGTTGTAATCGGGCGAGTTTCTACTTTCAGATGACACAGAAAATTTGCGGATTAGTCAATCCGTTCGCGAGATATGGCAGTTTGGAAGTAAGAAACGCTTGAGAAACTCAAAATTTTCGCAGTTCTGATGCTCGAAACGAATAACTAGAACGGACTAGGGGAAAAGTACGCATACCGTTGTAATCGGGCGAGTTTCTACTTTCAGATGCAACAGAAATTTTGGAGATTGGTCAATCCGTTCGCGAGATATGGCAGTTTGGAGGTAAGAAACGGTTGAGAAAATCAAAATTATCACAGTTCTGATGCTCGACAAGCATAACTAGAACGGTCTAGGGGAAAAGTACGCATACCGTTGTAATCGGGCGACTTTCTACTTTCAGATGCAACAGAAATTTTGCGGATTGGTCAATCCGTTCGCGAGATATGGCAGTTTGGAAGTAAGAAACGGTTGAGAAACTCAAAATTTTCGCAGTTCTGATGCTCGAAACGAATAACTAGAACGGCCTAGGGGAAAAGTACGCATACCGTTGTAATCGGGCGAGTTTCTACTCTCAGATGCAACAGAAATTTTGCGGATTAGTCAATCCGTTCGCGAGATATGGCAGTTTGGAGGTAAGAAACGCTTGAGAATCTCAAAATTTTCGCAGTTCTGATGCTCGACAAGCATAACTAGAACGGTCTAGGGGGAAAGTACGCATACCGTTGTAATCGGGCGACTTTCTACTTTCAGATGCAACAGAAATTTTGGAGATTGGTCAATCCGTTCGCGAGATATGGCAGTTTGGAGGTAAGAAACGGTTGAGAAACTCAAAATTATCACAGTTCTGATGCTCGACAAGCATAACTAGAACGGTCTAGGGGAAAAGTACGCATACCGTTGTAATCGGGCGACTTTCTACTTTCAGATGCAACAGAAATTTTGCGGATTGGTCAATCCGTTCGCGAGATATGGCAGTTTGGAGGTCAGAAACGCTTGAGAAACTCAAAATTTTCGCAGTTCTGATGCTCGAAACGAATAACTAGAACGGACTAGGGGAAAAGTACGCATATCGTTGTAATCGGGCGAGTTTCTACTTTCACATGCAACAGAAATTTTGCGGATTATTCAATCCGTTCGCGAGATATGGCAGTTTGGAGGTATGAAACGCTTGAGAAACTCAAAATTTTCGCAGTTCTGATGCTCGAAACGAATAACTAGAACGGTCTAGGGGAAAAGTACGCATACCGTTGTAATTGGGCGAGTTTCTACTTTCAGATGCAACAGAAATTTTGCGGATTGGTCAATCCGTTCGCGAGATATGGCAGTTTGTAGGTAAGAAACGCTTGAGAAACTCAACATTTTCGCAGTTCTGATGCTCGAAACGAATAACTAGAACGGCCTAGGGGAAAAGTACGCATACCGTTGTAATCGGGCGAGTTTCTACTTTCAGATCCAACAGAAATTTTGCGGACTGGTCAATCCGTTCGCGAGATATGGCAGTTTGGAGGTAAGAAACGCTTGAGAAACTCAAAATTTTCGCAGTTCTGATGCTCGAAACGAATAACTAGAACGGCCTAGGGGAAAAGTACGCATACCGTTGTAATCGGGCGAGTTTCTACTTTCAGATGCAACAGAAATTTTGCGGATTGGTCAATCCGTTCGCGAGATATGGCAGTTTGTAGGTAAGAAACGCTTGAGAAACTCAACATTTTCGCAGTTCTGATGCTCGAAACGAATAACTAGAACGGCCTAGGGGAAAGGTCGCATACCGTTGTAATCGGGCGAGTTTCTACTTTCAGATGCAACAGAAATTTTGCGGATTGGTCAATCCGTTCGCGAGATATGGCAGTTTGGAGGTAAGAAACGCTTGAGAAACTCAAAATTTTCGCAGTTCTGATGCTCGAAACGAATAACTAGAACGGACTAGGGGAAAAGTACGCATACCGTTGTAATCGGGCGAGTTTCTACGTTCAGATGCAACAGAAATTTTGCGGATTGGTCAATCCGTTCGCGAGATATGGCAGTTTGGAGGTCAGAAACGCTTGAGAAACTCAAAATTTTCGCAGTTCTGATGCTCGAAACGAATAACTAGAACGGTCTAGGGGAAAAGTACGCATACCGTTGTAATCGGGCGAGTTTCTACTTTCAGATGCAACAGAAATTTTGCGGATTGGTCAATCTGTTCGCGAGATATGGCAGTTTGTAGGTAAGAAACGTTTGAGAAACTCAAAATTTTCGCAGTTCTGATGCTCGAAACGAATAACTAGAACGGACTAGCGGAAAAGTACGCATACCGTTGTAATCGGGCGAGTTTCTACGTTCAGATGCAACAGAAATTTTGCGGATTGGTCAATCCGTTCGCGAGATATGGCAGTTTGTAGGTAAGAAACGCTTGAGAAACTCAACATTTTCGCAGTTCTGATGCTCGAAACGAATAACTAGAACGGACTAGCGGAAAAGTACGCATACCGTTGTAATCGGCCGAGTTTCTACGTTCAGATGCAACAGAAATTTTGCGGATTAGTCAATCCGTTCGCGAGGTATGGCAGCTTGGAGGTATTAAACGCTTGAGAAACTCAACATTTTCGCAGTTCTGATGCTCGACAAGCATAACTAGAACGGTCTAGGGGAAAAGTACGCATACCGTTGTAATCGGGCGAGTTTCTACTTTCAGATCCAACAGAAATTTTGCGGATTGGTCAATCCGTTCGCGAGATATGGCAGTTTGGAGGTAAGAAACGCTTGAGAAACTCAAAATTTTCGCAGTTCTGATGCTCGAAACGAATAACTAGAACGGCCTAGGGGAAAAGTACGCATACCGTTGTAATCGGGCGAGTTTCTACTCTCAGATGCAACAGAAATTTTGCGGATTAGTCAATCCGTTCGCGAGATATGGCAGTTTGGAGGTAAGAAACGCTTGAGAATCTCAAAATTTTCGCAGTTCTGATGCTCGACAAGCATAACTAGAACGGTCTAGGGGGAAAGTACGCATACCGTTGTAATCGGGCGACTTTCTACTTTCAGATGCAACAGAAATTTTGGAGATTGGTCAATCCGTTCGCGAGATATGGCAGTTTGGAGGTAAGAAACGGTTGAGAAACTCAAAATTATCACAGTTCTGATGCTCGACAAGCATAACTAGAACGGTCTAGGGGAAAAGTACGCATACCGTTGTAATCGGGCGACTTTCTACTTTCAGATGCAACAGAAATTTTGCGGATTGGTCAATCCGTTCGCGAGATATGGCAGTTTGGAGGTCAGAAACGCTTGAGAAACTCAAAATTTTCGCAGTTCTGATGCTCGAAACGAATAACTAGAACGGACTAGGGGAAAAGTACGCATATCGTTGTAATCGGGCGAGTTTCTACTTTCACATGCAACAGAAATTTTGCGGATTAGTCAATCCGTTCGCGAGATATGGCAGTTTGGAGGTATGAAACGCTTGAGAAACTCAAAATTTTCGCAGTTCTGATGCTCGAAACGAATAACTAGAACGGTCTAGGGGAAAAGTACGCATACCGTTGTAATCGGGCGAGTTTCTACTTTCAGATGCAACAGAAATTTTGCGGATTGGTCAATCCGTTCGCGAGATATGGCAGTTTGTAGGTAAGAAACGCTTGAGAAACTCAACATTTTCGCAGTTCTGATGCTCGAAACGAATAACTAGAACGGCCTAGGGGAAAGGTCGCATACCGTTGTAATCGGGCGAGTTTCTACTTTCAGATGCAACAGAAATTTTGCGGATTGGTCAATCCGTCCGCGAGATATGGCAGTTTGGAGGTAAGAAACGGTTGAGAAACTCAAAATTTTCGCAGTTCTGATGCTCGAAACGAATAACTAGAACGGCCTAGGGGAAAAGTACGCATACCGTTGTAATCGGGCGAGTTTCTACTTTCAGATCCAACAGAAATTTTGCGGACAGGTCAATCCGTTCGCGAGATATGGCAGTTTGTAGGTAAGAAACGCTTGAGAAACTCAAAATTTTCGCAGTTCTGATGCTCGAAACGAATAACTAGAACGGCCTAGGGGAAAAGTACGCATACCGTTGTAATCGGGCGAGTTTCTACTTTCAGATCCAACAGAAATTTTGCGGACTGGTCAATCCGTTCGCGAGATATGGCAGTTTGGAGGTAAGAAACGCTTGAGAAACTCAAAATTTTCGCAGTTCTGATGCTCGAAACGAATAACTAGAACGGCCTAGGGGAAAAGTACGCATACCGTTGTAATCGGGCGAGTTTCTACTTTCAGATGCAACAGAAATTTTGCGGATTGGTCAATCCGTTCGCGAGATATGGCAGTTTGTAGGTAAGAAACGCTTGAGAAACTCAACATTTTCGCAGTTCTGATGCTCGAAACGAATAACTAGAACGGCCTAGGGGAAAGGTCGCATACCGTTGTAATCGGGCGAGTTTCTACTTTCAGATGCAACAGAAATTTTGCGGATTGGTCAATCCGTTCGCGAGATATGGCAGTTTGGAGGTAAGAAACGCTTGAGAAACTCAAAATTTTCGCAGTTCTGATGCTCGAAACGAATAACTAGAACGGACTAGGGGAAAACTACGCATACCGTTGTAATCGGGCGAGTTTCTACGTTCAGATGCAACAGAAATTTTGCGGATTGGTCAATCCGTTCGCGAGATATGGCAGTTTGGAGGTCAGAAACGCTTGAGAAACTCAAAATTTTCGCAGTTCTGATGCTCGAAACGAATAACTAGAACGGTCTAGGGGAAAAGTACGCATACCGTTGTAATCGGGCGAGTTTCTACTTTCAGATGCAACAGAAATTTTGCGGATTGGTCAATCTGTTCGCGAGATATGGCAGTTTGTAGGTAAGAAACGTTTGAGAAACTCAAAATTTTCGCAGTTCTGATGCTCGAAACGAATAACTAGAACGGACTAGCGGAAAAGTACGCATACCGTTGTAATCGGGCGAGTTTCTACGTTCAGATGCAACAGAAATTTTGCGGATTGGTCAATCCGTTCGCGAGATATGGCAGTTTGTAGGTAAGAAACGCTTGAGAAACTCAACATTTTCGCAGTTCTGATGCTCGAAACGAATAACTAGAACGGACTAGCGGAAAAGTACGCATACCGTTGTAATCGGCCGAGTTTCTACGTTCAGATGCAACAGAAATTTTGCGGATTAGTCAATCCGTTCGCGAGATATGGCAGCTTGGAGGTATTAAACGCTTGAGAAACTCAACATTTTCGCAGTTCTGATGCTCGACAAGCATAACTAGAACGGTCTAGGGGAAAAGTACGCATACCGTTGTAATCGGGCGACTTTCTACTTTCAGATGCTACAGAAATTTTGCGGATTGGTCAATCCGTTCGCGAGATATGGCAGTTTGGAGGTAAGATGCGGTTGAGAAACTCAAAATTTTCGCAGTTCTGATGCTCGAAACGAATAACTAGAACGGCC